>NC_141039.2:32445000-32747500 GCF_052040795.2 Danio rerio | reverse complement strand
CTGGAAAATCCTTGGTGACAAAGTTATGGCTAATAAACCTGTTATAGTCATGATTCACAAACTGTGGAAAAGACTGGAAGAAGTGAATACAAATGGTTACTCGTTCGACAGCATGCTGAATCCATGGAAATAATAAAATGGCCAGCCCAGAGTCCTGATATAAACCTGATTTTAAATCTCTGGAAAATCTTTGACAACAAAATTCTGGTCTAATAAACCAAATATGGTCATTATTAGCAAACTGTGGAAAAGACTGGAAGTAAATACAAATGTTTAACAGAAGCTCCTACGGCAGCCTGCAGAATGCTTTCCTGCATTCATCGCCCAATCAGCCAGGAATTTTTGTAAAGGTCAATGAGCCCCTTCACACACTAAAAATGAGGAAAGCATGGAAATAATGAAATAGCCATCACAGAGTCCTGATATAAACCTGTTTGTAAATGTCTGGAAAATCCTTGGTGACAAAGTTATGGCTAATAAACCTGCTATAGTCATTATTTACAAACTGTGGGAAAGACTAGAAGTAAATGCAAATGTTTACCAGAAGCTCATTCGACAGCCTGCAGGATTCTTTCCTACATTCATCGCCCAATCAGCCTGGAATTTTTGTATAGGTCACCAAAATGAGGAAAGCATGGAAATGATGAAATGGGTTGGCACAATAGCCCAGTGGCTACTGCATTGTCATATTGTGCAGAAGCGCTCCCGTGTTCAAATCCCAGTTTGTGGACCTTTCTCCAAAAATACATTTTTGAAAAAAAAAAAAAAAAAAAGAAAAAATGAAATGGTTAACCCAGAGTCCTATTGTAAACCCGGTTATAAATCCTGGACAACAACATTTTATATAAAAACTAACTATATTCTAATAAAAACTAGTGATGTGCCAGCCTGATCATACGAGAAAACGTAAGTATTTTATGTTTTGGCAGTTTAGTGGCTAATTTGTACAAATTCGTACGAGTTCAGTCGTAAGAAAATGTACGATTTTAAAAAGGAGGCGTGGCACCTAACCCCACCCCTAAACCCAACCGTCATTGGGGGATACGCAAATTGTACTAAAATGTACGAATTAGATCTTGCGAATTTGTACGAATTAGCCACTAAATGAAAAAGTTACGAATTGCCGTGAGATTGTGTTGGATGTGCTGTGAAAAAGGAATGATGTTCAATGAAAGACTAGTGGTGTCCTGTGAGAGAATAATGGTGTCTGAGAGACTACAGTAGATATTTGCTGTGAGACTATGATGCCTGGTTAAGGTGAGTTTTGGCATATTGTTCATAGGTTCCCAAGAATATTTAAGACCAATGATACACTCTAGTGTGTGTTTTCATCAGAATACGGATATGATCTTGTCCTGTTCCTAAACCTGTTTATCAGGTTATAAAACACAGTATTAACGTTTAATTGGATGTTACAAACTATAATTGGTTAGTTTATATATTACAGAGAGGTAATGTATAATGACAATGTGTAAATATTTGTTCTTGTGTGGCGTGCATAAATCTCCATGGTTTTATGGTTGTTTGTTTTGCTGCTTGTTTCTCCCACAGTAAATATGTTTATTTCTAAGTATCATTACTTTGTTTGCTACAACTTTAATGCTGTGTTAGAGCACCCCAACAAACACATTTACGTTGTAGCGATGTCTGCACAACGTTGTATTTTTTCAAAGGCAACGTTGCCGCTTACGTGCTCGCTACATTGTCACAACGTAGAAATGTAAGACGTGAGAAGGCTGTAGCAACGTTGTCGTGCGACATTCAGCAACCGCGAGGCGGCGTTCTTACTACTTGTATTAAGATTTTTTGTGGCAGTTTATCAATACTGCCTAGAATACAGGATAAGCAGCAATTCTTTCCCAGTATTGCTTAATATGAAATATTGTTCATTTATTTTTCCTATTTAATTTAACAACTGCATGTGTAAACTTAAAATAACACACAAATGAATATAATCAAACTTTTTATTATATATTTCACAACATTTTATACATACAGTACACATCTAATTATAAGCAAACAGTATAAAGTTTAGATTATATATATATATATATATATATATATATATATATATATATATATATATATATATATATATTAAACTAAAGGGTAAACAAACAAGAAAAGTAAACAAGAAATCATTAAAAATGTAAATATATATATATATATATATATATATATATATATATATATATATATATATATATATATATATATATAAATAAATATAGAAATTAAAATTCAGACACTGGGCAATGAAGCTCTGGACTGGAGAATACAGCAGACCGGGGAGCGCAGCTGAAGACCAGGCATAGTTGTTGGTATGGAGAAAGCAGTCAGAGGAAGAAACAAATTCAACAGATAATCCAGCTTCAGAGATCCACAGCAGACACAAGTCAAAATAGGCAGTGAACAAGAGAGGACAGATGGAAACGACTATGACTAGCAAGTTATTGAAGTTTCAGACATTTATTGTAATTTCATTACATATAAAATCTCCAGTGAGTAATTATGTAGCCTACTTTATTTTAATGCTTTAATAATATATCATATACCGAAATTACATACAATTAAATAAATTTAGAGATACAGGGAAAACAGGTTTGAGTTAACAGAAGTCAGAGTTAGTCTCCGAATACTTACTTAAATTATGAGAAGAGAAAGAGGTCCTGTAGTTGTGGCGTTGCTCGCTGTAAATTGAATGTTAAACTTAGTGTCATTTCAATAACAGCTGTACAAAATAATAAAGTAATTTTTCATAAGCATGATCTATTTTCCACATTATGAACATGCTGTTTTAGGTAACATAGCTACATTTATTATGATAGTAAATAGAGTAGTATACTTCTTACCTCATTCAATTATTCTTTCCATAGATCAGGAATTACAGCAACACTGATCTGAGGTGAATTCAACAGCTGAAAAAATTCTGAAAGACAAGTTACATAAAGAATTTGAAAACAACAGTGAGTGGTTAAACAATAGAGTTTTATGCAACTTACACATACTTAAAACCCAGAAATTATCAATAGAAGATTTCCTCCATGTGAAAATAGCCTGTTGAGCAAAGAATAAAACATCAAAAGACCAATCAAAATAGAAATTTAGACTAGCAGACCTTTTTATTAATATCTATATTAATTAGGCATATGAACATCAACTTATATACTTTAACCATAGAAATAGCTCACCCAAAACTGACAATTCTGCCATTTAGCCTCATCCTTTATTTGTTCCAAACTTATTTAGCTTTTTTTCTGCTGAACAATAAAGAAGATATATTAAATAAAGCTGGAAAACTGTAACTGTAATTAGTGTTTTCTTACTATGAAAGCAAATGCTTACAGTCTTTAGTGTTCAATAGAATAAAAAAAAACTTAAAGGTTTGGAATCACTTATTATTTACAGGGCAAATAATTCGTGAGTACATATCATTTTTGAGTGAACTGTCCCTTTACCGGGACGCAAACTGCACAGAGATGTTTTGTATTTAAAAGTTGTTTTGTGTGTTTTGTAAAAAGTGGGTCGGCTCGTGTGATGAAGTATACTGACTGATCACTATGGATATGGAAAAAACTGAACTTCAAAAACATTATTTCCCATTTGACTAAAGACAAGGCGTAGGTAAATAATCAGGAAATGTTTTATCGAGAGATTTAACATAATGATTTTAATGTTGTCGCCGTCCGTGAACGGAATGCTGAAATGTTACTCGCTCGTAATAACTTCATTACGGCTTTTGTGTGTGTGTAATGTTGGAACAGATTGTTGTCGAAATCGTAGGTTTGTTTGAATATTCACGATTTACGTATCTTATTTAGCAAGAAGAAATAAAGCAATACTCACGTCTCCTCGGTCGTTGATGAATGAGACGACGGCTTGTTGAAATTTAAACTGATTCAGCTGTGACCAGTAAATGTTGTACAGTGGTTGTCCACGCCACCTAAGCACAACCTAAAGTATGCGGCCCTCGTGATGTTTAAATGGCAACCTTATGACATCGTTGTGACAACGTTTAGCAACAACGTAGAATCCTCAACCTTTTTGCAAGGTTGGTACAACGTTGTAGGAAGGTCGCTACGTTACGGCAACGTTGTGTGTTTGTTGGGAGTTGGATTCAAGAGATAGTCTCCACAGCCACAAAAAAACAAAATGGTTGTTTTTTTTTCTAAAATACGAGATTTACCTGAAAAAAGAATGCTTTTGCAGTTAGTTATTATATTTATTCTGTAAAATCATTCTCATAATACTCTACATAACAAAATAAGCTTTGAACTACAATAAAGCAACTCATTTATTAAGTATTTATTTTTATTTTTATTTTTGGTCATTAAAGTGAACAATGGGAACTTTGAATGGCTCAAAACAATAAACTTAAAGGGATAGCTCATCCAAATATATACCAAAGCTGTCAAAGGCTGATGCTTTACAACATACTCTGAAATATCTTTGCGTTTAACACAAAGACAAACAGGTTTGGAACAAGTGGAGGATGAATAGATGATGACAGAGTTTTTATTTTTGGGTGAATTAACCCTTTCAATATTTTAATTTGTGGCAACACTAAGAAAAACAGAAGATGTTGTTTCTAAAATATAAAAGAATAGCATCAATCTATTTTTTTTTTAAGAGTTAACTAATCTATCAGCCTATGTATAACCAAAAATGAGTCTTTATATATTATAAGACAATTTATGTTATAATTAATTGGCATGTTTCAGGATTCTTTACCTTTGCAAAGTCTCTGCTAACTTCTGAAGACTTGCTGCTTGTTCAAACTACTTATTTAAAATGAGTTAAAATAACAGTTCCTCATTTTTATGGAACAACTTAATTGTTTTATGCTCAATCAACCTAAATTTGTAAAACGACTACATTTACTTAATTGATTTGCATTGAGGCAACATGAAGGAATTGTGGGGAATGCAGCATTTTTTAGGTTGCACTTCTAGAAAAAGGGGCACACTATAAAAGGTTTAAGTCAGTACAACAACTAAAAACATAATCCTTTTCTTTCACTTTTTCTTGTTCACCCAACTTCACTCTCTTATTTTAAATTTATTTGTCAGTTATACATCAAATGTCTGAAGTTGAGTGAACAAAAAACTCTTTTGTAAATTGGTACTAAGAAATAATACATTATCAAAACAAACAAACATAGTTGAGTTTAAAAAATAAAACAGGAAGGCATGCTTCAGATATGAAGCATTTCAAAGCATTTTCCCTGTTTGTCCTGCCATGTTTTGGTCCTTGGCTTGTTTATTGTTATTGTTGTTTTGCCTCCTGTCCTGTTTATAATGCTGTGTCTAATAAGTGTTTTGTTAACAATTGTCTCTGTTTTAGTGTTTCTTTTTTTTTTTTTCAATTAAACTATGTTTGTTTGTCCAGTAAATGTATTATTTCTTAGTACCAATTTTCACAAGAGTTTTATGTTCACTCAACTTCAGACATTTGTCAGTGCAGCTGATTTTTTTAAAAGCTTGAATACACGTTGGTGCTTATGGTGTAGTGGTTAGTGTGCCAACACATGGCACTCTGGTGTTTGTGGTGGCCAGAGTTTAATTCCTGCCTTGAGGTCCTATGCCGATCCTTCTACTGTCCCCACAGTTTCCTGTCTACACTTTCTACCATCCTATCCATAAAAGGTTAAAATTAAATTCTGTTAAAAGACATTTAAAAATTATGATAACACAAAAAAACTAAAGGAAATAAGGATTATGTTTTTGTTTTTTGTTTTTTGTTATGGCCACTTAACTTCAGCCATTCCAGTTCCGCCGACAAAAGATGTTCAGTTGGCACAACTTACATTTTTTTGTTACAGAGTAGTTCACCCCTCCAGAAAACTAATAATCTTATGTTAACCCAACTAAATGTTTTTTGTCACTGACAAATAATTTTTGGTCAGTGCAGCTGATGTTTTCAAGAGTTGGGTGAACAAGAAAAAGTGAAAGGAAATGCGGATTATGTTTTTCCTTGTTGTACTGGCTTAAAATGTTTTACAGTGCAATTTCTATTGAATCACATCTTTCTTGTGGGCATTGAATGAATTGTACATAACACAATAAGATACATATAGGTTTTAGATAATTTTATTGGTAAAAGGAAAGCTGGTTAACAATTAAACACAACAGAATATAAGTAGTTTCACTTTAGGCCTTGATGTAGTAAATGATGTAGTTTGGTAATAGTAAAATACCTGGGAAAAATATACACATTAGTCAACATTTAACCAAAAGTTGTCCTATAACTATTGAACAATTATCATTCTTGTCTATCATTCTTGTCTATCATTCTTGTCTAAGGTTAAGAATGCTGACTTATATGCCACTTATAATGCTGACTACTCCATATCTATCTATCTATCTATCTATCTATCTATCTATCTATCTATCTATCTATCTATCTATCTATCTATCTATCTATCTATCTATCTATCTATCTATCTATCTATCTATCTATCTATCTATCTATCTATCTGTCTGTCTGTCTGTGTGTATATATATAGAATAATAGAGTACACCCAGAATATCAACTTGAGCAATTATTACTGCTATATATATTATTATGATGTACTACATTTCATTAACATTTCTGCTAAGCAGTATGTTTCATTGCAATGTTCATTGGTCTGAGTGTTTTGTAATAGACACACACATTTAGGGAGAAGCAGGCTGTTAAGCAATCCACACAATAGCAACTTTGTGTCATTTAGCCACTGATATTGAAAAGATGTATTTACTTAAACACTTCAACGAGTGTTAAAAATAAGAGAATTTAATAAAAGTCCCTGGTGCATGTTTGTACAGTCTGTCTGCCTGATGTAGGCTAGTCTGTGTGTGTTTGTGTGTGTATGTATGTGTGTGTTGTAATTGCACTGTTCACTCAAGAGTACCTGCTTGATTTCTGCCTGATTTAGGCTCTTTTCCTCCTCTTCACATCATCAATCAGTCCAAACACAGACACACACACAGAGAGAGAGAGAGAGACTTGACCATTCAGTCTATAAATAGGACTAGTGAACATCAGTAATACAGGCCATTTCTCTTCCTTTCTCTTGTCTGTCCCCTCAACCATTTTTTCCTATTTTTTTTTTCTTTTCATCCTCACCCTCCTCTTTTTTATGTCTGTCTGTTTCTATTTTTACCGCTTTCACTTCATCCATCTATACTCTCCCACCCCTGTGGTTGGTCGTTCAATAGCTGAGTATTATTGATCTGGATATCGGATAAAAATTGTCTCATGTGGACATCACAGCTTTGTGAACTACAGCAAAACTCGACCCACAATGCCCTCTGTTGCTCAGTCTTATAGGCCTTTCACACTTGAACAGGTTGACCCTGATCATTCTTAAACTCTGGATAGAGTCTCTTGCTTCACATCTGACACTGATCATCATTTAACCAGGATTAACAATTATTCCTGGATATTCAAACACTGACATTTCAGACATTCATAAACTCTGGGTTAATGTTGTATAGGAAAATTAAATAGTATGGATGTCAATGGTTACAGGTTTGCAGCTTTCTTCAGAATTTCTTCTTTTAGAAGAAAAAAAAACGTAAAGAGATTTGGAGTAAGTTAAGTAATGAGTAAATTATCCTATCATTTTCAGGTGAACTATCCTCTTTTCAAGATTGGAGGTATTTTTTTTTAAATGTAAATCATTAAATCATTTTTAATACACTGTAAATGATATCCATAAATTAGCAGTTGTCCATATTTTGTGAGTCATGTTTTATTTTATTACCATAGTGTTTTAAATTTTACTATTTGAATTAATCATCAACTGACCCGACAATATTGATTTCTACAATAGTGTATATTATCCTACAATACGCCTAATATCCTACAATTCTTGTTTTATTATTATTATTATTATTATCAATAATATTATTATTTCAATAACATTTATTCCAATTTTGGTTCTTGCAACACATTTCCAAAAAAATTGGACCAATAAAGCATATACCACTTTGGAAAGTTACCATTCCATTTCACAACACTTAAAAGACATTTAGGGATGAAGACATCCAGAAGACATCCAAATCTTAAGTTGGGCGACAGTATTGGGTCTTTATTTTCACATTTAAAATGCTCCACACATTCTCTATCGGAGACAGGTCGGGACTGTAGGCAGGCCAGTGAAGTACCTGTAACTTCTTCCTCCGCAGCCAGGACTTTATAATGTGTGCAGAATGTGGTTTTGCATTCTCTTGTTGAAATATGCAAGGGCACCTCTGGAAAACAAGACGGCATATTGTGCTTCAAAATCTTTATGTACTTTTCAGCATTAAAGTTGCCATCACAGAAGTGCAGGTTACCTTTGCCAAGAGCAATGACACCACCCAATACCATGACAGACCTTGGTTTTTGGACTTGTTGCTGGTAACAGTCTGGATGATCCTATTCCTCTTTGGTTATGAGCACACAGCATCCATTTCTCCCAAAAACATACCTGAAATACTGGTCCATCTGACCACAGTACACGTTTTCCACTTGTGTGATGGTCCATCCCAGATGCATCCGGGCCCAGAAAAGTCAATGGCGCTTCTGGACACAGTTAACAAAGGGCTTCCTTTTGACACAGTGCAGTTTTAATTTGTGGATGTACTGTAACTGTATGTAACACGTATGGTACTTGTCAAAGGTTTGCTAAAGTACACTCAAAAAAACTATATATATATATATATATATATATATATATATATATATATATATATATATATATATATATATATATATATATATATATATATTTGTGTGCAAACTACTTATTTAAAATAGGCTGAATCAACTTGAGATTTGGGACAACTTAAATTTTTATGTTCAATTCACATATTTTTGTTAAAAGTGTTAAAGTTAACTTAATCAACTTGTGTTGGGACACCATTAATGAATTGTGTGGAACTCTGCATTTTTTACAGTGTAGTCCTGAGCCCAAGTGGTGATATTGTTTATAGATGAATAAGGATTCTTGATGCAGTGCGCCTGAGAGATCGTAGAGAGGTTGTTCAGCTTAGGCCTGCGCCCTTGTCCTTTACGCACTAGAATTCTTCCAGATTCCTTAAAACTTTTAATTTTGTTATCCACTGTTAAAGGTGAAATAACCAAATATCTTCTTATCTTTTTTTGAGGAACATTGTTTTTAAACATTTTAATAATTTTCTTACGTATTTGTTGGACGTGTGACCCTCGGCGCCTCGTTGCTCCTAAAGGACTAGACCTTTCTTGGATGCTGCTTTTGTACCAAATCATCAGACATCACCGGTTTCAAATCACATCCATATTTACCCAATTTTCTGGATAACTAGCCCTAAACTGCTCCTGTCCAAACTTTTTTTGAAACGTGTTGCAAGAACCAAAGTTGGAATATGTGTTTATTTAAAAAAAAAACAATAACAATTATGAGTAACACATTAAATAATGTTTGTTGTATTCTCTGCGATGAAATACAAGTCAAAGTAAATTTAGAAATCACTTATTTCTTTTTTTATTTGCGTTTTCCATACTGTCACAACTTTTTCTGATTTGGGGTTGTGCTAAAAACTACAAAGTATTCTACGTACTTCTTATAGCTTTTAGTTCACTATGTTAATTCTTCTGCATTATACCAGCATGCTCAACAAGTTGTAAATACTGTACAACAATACACTATAATACGCTTTTCCATAGTATGGTTCAAAACACTATAGTAATTACAATAGTATTTTTTCATGTGGGAGGAAAGAAGCACAAATGCATTTGTGACAAGTAATTGTAGACTAGTGGATGACAGGATTTCAGTTTTACGTGAACTATCCCTTTTAAATTTCAAGTTTTAGAAAATCCCTTTAATAAAAAACAAATAAATTTTAGATCGGAATTCCCAAAACACAAAGAAACACGCATTTGAAGAGTATTACTGAGTGTCACACGCTCTACAAGTGTTCTAGTGTGTGTGTCAGGATACATTCCTCTAAAAGACGAGAGCTTGATGCTTGAGTAATTAATGGATGTTCACTGGTTGAGTCACATCCTCAGGAAGGTTTGTGCGTCTGGATGTGTCGTGATGACATCCGCTCGCCACATCACATATCCCACATATTCCCCTCCACGTAAGATGTTCTTCACATCGATAGGGAGTGCGGGGTGGTGTTTAAAGGTTAAGGATCGGAGAAGTGAGAGATGATTGGAGTTCTTCTTGAGATAGATTAGAGAGTTACTGTGTTCTGCCGGGGTTCAGATCAGCAGTGCCCTTAACCTCAATGTCTGTAATTACACTTTTGTCAGTCCCTCTGGATGAATGTCTGATCAAAAACAAGTGAAGTAAGCATCTAGATAGTGAAAAAGGGAGAAAAGAACATCATAATAGATGTCTACACAGATATTAAAATCAATAAGTGTCTTGTCTTTGATAAAAGTCAGCAATGTACATGAAGTACACGCACTGTAAAAAGGGTTTATTTATTAACCACCCACTTCAATGTTATCACTAAATTTAAAGGGCATTATCAGTGGTTATTAGCTGTCAGATATAGGCCAGTAGGGGCCTTATGCACCTACTGGTAGGCTCAGAAGCTGTTATCATCTATCCACATGATTAATTAGCTATACTAATAGAGAAGACTCCTGATCCAGATCTGTTTTTTACATTAATGTGATAATTGGGTTTAGGGTTGGGGTAGGGGTAGACGTTAATGAAATGCAATTAAGGTAAATTTTATAAATAATATAAATAATTCTCGTTAACTTCCGGTCACAGCTGTATGTGATCTATATCTAATTAACCATGTGGATGGATGATAACATCCTTCTAAGCCTTTGTTTGTTTTTGTTTTCTATTTTGTTTATGCGGAGACGCAGTGAACCAGTAGGTTGTGCTGTCGCCTCACAGCAAGAAGGTCGCTGGGTCGGCGGTTCGAGCCTCAGCTGGGTCAGTTGGAGTTTCTGGAGTTTGCATGTTCTCCCTGCGTTCGCTGGGGTTTTCTCTCGGTTTCCCCCACAGTCCAAAGACATGTGGTACAGGTGAATTGGGTAGGCTAAATTGTCCGTTGTGTATGAGTGTGTGTGTGTGAATGTTTCCCAGAGATGGGTTGCGGCTGGAAGGGCATGCGCTGCATAAAAATGTGCTGGAAAAAAAGTTGGTGGTTCATTCCACTGTGGCGACCCCGGATTAATAAAGGGACTAAGCAGACAAGAAAATTAATGAATTTTGTTTATGCTTTCAGATTGCGATATGGAAGTTTGATCTCTGCTTTGTCAACTTTTGATGTGTGGCTCCATTAAAAAGTGCCTTTTATTGACATTAAATTGATTAACATAGACAATTTGTTGTTTCAAACTACAAAAAAAGTTAGTAAAAGTTAGTTTGTCGAACAAAATCTAAATTGTTAGCAGAGATTCAATTGATGGAATACAAAATGCACAAATACACAGAAAAACCTATTAGCTAAGTACAAAAAACTACAATATTTTAACAGTGTCAAGACCAGCACAGGCTCATTCTGAAAATGTAGCCCTATATACATTTCTGGAGATTGTGAATTATGTGGCCAGATAAATGTTGGCTGCATTTTGTCTTTAAAATGAACACTACGGGGCGATATGATGCCATTTCTTTTCATGCTAGCAGTTGACCGCTTTTTTGGCAAAAATTATTCTGCTATTCGCTTAAGCCGTGATGTATGAAGAACTGTTTCTGGGTACAGCTGCTACTTTGAATTAAGAAAATATTAGTTTATGACCACTTTTTGGTCATATCACACATTAAAGTAAATTTTATATAAAATCATGGTGTACACAACAATCTCATTTATTATTATATACATTTAATAGTTTATATTCATCTATTTGTGTCGGGATGACATGAAGGAATTGTAGGGCAACCCAATAGTGAATTATGAGTGTCACATGATCCTTTAGAAAACATGCTGATTCTGATTTGAACAACTTGTTAGAACAAACATATTTGAAATACATTTATTATAAAAATAACAATAGTTACTGTCTATTTATGATGTAAATAAATTTGTCTTTGGTGATTAAAAATAATATTAATGTCTTCAAAAAAGTTTTACTGGCCTTTAATGGTGTAAATATTTGTGCTGAATAGCAAAATGAAAGCAAAATATCTACAGAAATGGTTTTCTAAAGTAAAATTTAAAAAATACTTTGTTCTAATAAAAGTAAAATAACTATATAACACAAATACTATAACAATAACTATTCAATGTTGTGGGAATTACATTAAACCTGAAAACTTTATATGAGAAACAAAATAGGACGCTTCTAACTGTCATAAAATTGCTTGTCTTATAGAAAAATGGTTTAATAAATTAGTCTTAAAACCAGTCTAATAATCTTGTCTTATAATAAACTAGTCTAAATAAAAATAAAATGACATTTTATTAAAGAATCAGGATAAAGTGTAATGTAATATTATTATATTGTAATACATGTATAATATTTATGTTATATATTAATATTATTATTATTATTATTATGGAAAAAATACAAGCCCAATATGTTTCTTTGCAACACACGTATTGAAACTATAATAAGCAAAAAAGGAACACAAGTGCTGCCTAAATTAGTCCCCTCGTTTTATATCACTAGTGCTCATTTCCTCTCATAATAATAGTCATTTTTCCACATTATCATCAATACTGTACTCTTATAGCAGGTCAAAAACACACACGCACACACACAGTGAGTGTTGTGTGACGACACCTGTGTGTTGTTGGCCACCTGAAGGGCTTTGATACACGCTGGGCTTTAATCTCCACACTGGGCTCTTGTGCCCTTTGAAGTGTTAATCTGAGGCACCTTCCCTTCCTCCTCACAACACGGACACACAACCACGGTCAGCCTGTGTTCAGAGCCAAAACCACACACAAAGACACACAGGTACACACACAGCACCTGTTATTGCCGAAAACACCTGTAGCGCCTCTAGAGGGATGCTGGAGCCCCTTCTGGAGTTGTTTCTGCTATCCTAAAGAAATCATCATGCTGTTTTGGATGTGTATTTGTGGTTGTTCATGAAATTCTATTGTTTACGATTATGGTAATCATTCAGCAGCAGTTTTTCACTAAGTTTTCTATTATTTTTTATAATAACAACTGACTAACTTTATTTCCAATTCAAATTTTATTTTATTTAGTTATTTATTTTTTCATTTATTCATTTATTTATTTATTTTTATTTTTATTTTTTTACTGACAGTTACGCACCTATAATAAGTGTAAAATGCAATAGGGCAAAATCTAACAAATATAATATAATATAATATAATATAATATAATTAATATAATATAATATGAAGCAATATAATATGATAATTATTTATACACAATTAATAATAAGTAATATTGATACATGATTATTACAATACAGTGTCAAAAATTATTTGTTGATCACTTATACAGGTTTAATAAAATCATACTAAAATGTAAAAAATTAATCCCATAAAAAAAATAAACAAGAAGCATGGTTTACAATTATGTGTAAATCACACAAACATCCAGGGATAACTACATTATATAAAAACAATAAATATACTACTTTATTTATTAATTTGCACTTATTATAAAGTCATTTTTCATGCTTATATTATAAGCATAAATTTTTTCCCAACTTTATTTATAGAAACCTAAAAAATGCTAAACTTTCTAGAATTTTATTGTACATTTTGACAGAGAGAAACTGTAAACAAGGATTCAAATGATTGTGACATTTATTGACCCCAGATATATTTATATATAAAAAAACTAATAATAAAAATAAAAGTAATTAAAAAAATAATAATAATCTTGTTCCAACCAAAACAATAGTTTATACACCAAACTAAAAGCCTGATTATGATGTCACATAGCAATGAAGACTGTAAAAATGAACTATCCAGTAAAGGGAATATACCTTTCCATGTATTCAAGAGGAGAACCCCAAATTTTATAAAAGTTTTTAGAAGAACCCTTCAGACAGTAATTTGTTCCAATTTTATGAAGTGAAAAATGTCATTAATCCACATGAAGTAAGTAGGAGGAGCAGATGACTTCCAATGTAATAGAATACGGCATCTGGCCAGTAGGGCCACACAAATGACCCGTTTCCATTGAGTGGTACAGTACTATAGGGTTCGGTACGCTTTTATGGCTGTTTCCACTTTCAAAAGGTACCAAAAAGAGACCTAAAGGGTACCTTTGCAAAGTGTACCTAGCACAACAAAAGGGTACCAAAACATGCAGCTGAATGCTATTGGTTTACAGAGATATGTGTCACTAGCAAACACAAGCAGGAGAATGAAAACAAAGGAAGCACTATTCACAGCAGAGACTTTACATCGTAATAATATATACATATAAAAACAACCCATGGTGACCCAAGTTCAAACAAACCTTTTCATCATCTTGATGAACAGCCACAAAGCCAAGAAGAACAAAATCTGCTGTGTCCTGTTTTTGTTTTACGCGGCCGTCTAAAAGTATGAGCGGTTTCACTTTCCCCAGTGAGCTCGCGTGCACTCACAGCATGTCTATGTTTGAAATAATGAACTTCTTGAGCTGATGATAATAACATGCACATGATTTTTGACATTTCCTCGAGCGAGAAAGACGTCGACTGAAACTTTCTGTCGTACCATTGGTATGGCAGTGGAAACGCAAGCCTGATAAAGGTGACCCGTACCGACCCGTACTGTACTGTACTACTTAGTGTAAACGGGCCATAAAGCCACAAAATCTGCCTTGTATCATGAACAGTGAACTGACAAAGGAAGTGTACCAAACAGTGCTGTTGTAGATACAGGTTTAATTGCTTGCACAACTAATGGGACATAGTCTCAAATAGAAACTGAGGATGCATATTACTGTTAAAACTGGGAACCTGTAAATATCAGAAAAAAAATGCTTCTGGGCAACAAAAACTTCACTGAATCTGTTGGATGCAAACACATCATCTATATATAAATCTTTAAACTTTGATTAACCATAGTTTATAAGAGAAATTTAAATGTACTTCAGAACTGTAATTAATTTTGCCCAGAAAGAACAGAAGTAAAAAATGCTTCACTTTAGCAACACTGGATGTGAGGTCAAGCGAGATCAGATGTTTGTTGGAGACTTGATAGAGCTGGCATGAGAAAAGAAGATAGAGACGTGGGAATGAGAAACTGACAAGATATTTATAGCAGCATGTATATGAGGAAAACAAGAAGAGAAAAGTAGACGTCCAACAGATAAATTGCTTGCTCTGTTGTTTTTCCCCTCTCTTTCAGCAGGCACTGAGCAGATGAAAAAAAGAGGAACCTGTAAGGTACTTGTCACAGGCCTTTTCTTTGCCCTGGAGGACCTGTGTGGTTGCTATAGAAACTGGGTCAGGGCTGCCGCATCCAGGGAGGGAGAATGTGTGAGGGTGTGTGTGAGTGTGAGACAGGTGGATGAAGAGGTGCTGAGGAAACGAAAGCGGAAGAGGGCTGACAGCAATGAGACAGAAAACATGCTCCTGTGTCGTCATTTGACACATAAAACACAAGCGGTGGCAGAGATTCTTAAACTAATGGCACAAATTGTTCAGGTCATAAATGAAAGATATGAATGCTAGAAAATAAGAAAGCATTTATTTATTATTACATTTATATTACATTATATGCATTTTATATTACGTTTATCAACCTAGGCTCATTCTGAAAACGTACCTCTATATACATTTCTAGAGAGAACCAAATACATCTCAAGAGCTACGTGTTTTGTAGATTTTGTTTTCACAATTCACTGCGTACGATTTTTGAGATCTCAAAATTCTCTCGCGAGTGCCATTCGTATCTGCTGTTCTCATGTAAATCCACAAGAGGCTGTTGTCAACTGACTGACTGACTGATCAACTGGTCCTCCTTCCCTAAATCCAACCATTAGTGTTTTCTAAAGCACAGATTGTCCTGCCCACCATACCCTCTCAGAAATAAAGGTACGAGAGCTGTCACTGGGGTGGTACCTTTTCAAAAGGTACACATTTGTACTTAACGGGTCAATACTGGTAGCCCTCGCTTGATTTTTACCACATTTTCAGATTTTACCACATTCTCATCCTGTTATTTACTTGCTCATTGTATGTTTTGGCTTCTGTTTTTGTCTTACCTGCTTTCTGGAAACGTTCTTCGCTTGACTTGAACCCCGTTGTCATGATCAACTCCTCTCCGCATCTCAAGTCCACCGACGTACATGATGAGCTACTGGACAAACTGGTAACAGCAAGAAAGCCATCCATACGAAAATAAGCGGTCAGCTGGTAAGTGCAAAAAGAAATGGCGTCATACCGCCATGTGGCGTTCATTTTAGAGACGAAATGCAACCATACTTACTTCTGGCTACATAATTTGCGATCTTCAAAAATGTATATAGGGTTACGTTTTCAGAATGGGCCTGTGTTATCATTTATATATATATATATATATATATATATATATATATATATATATATATATATATATATACATTTACTGAAAATCTATTGATTACATTTAGAGTATGTTCTAATGCTGTTTATTGCATTCAGAGTTAATTCGATTCTCAGCATTTAAAGAAATGATTTAGATGTATGCCAGATATTTCAGCAAAATTCATTGGAAAAACATCCTTTATCCTAAATCTTTATAAAAACTTCAAAAAAAGTAAGTTTGACTTAGGTAAAATGAACACTATGGGAGTAGTATGATGCTGTCCTTTTCACATTAATGACATTTACTGGAACATATTATTGACAAATTGAGGATTATTTTTTCTTCTCCTATATTACCAGTTTGTTACGGTAGTTCACTTTGAACTGTGTTACTTGTTATGTTGAGCACTTGGATTCGAGTCCAGTAAAGCACAGTTCCACAAAAGAGATAAAAGCTATCAAAATCAAGTTAAAACTTTGCAGTCAAAGTGCACTTTTCTCTTCTGTTTGCTTTTGAAAATACACCATTGGTTAGGTTTAGGGAAGTGTTTACTTGTTTGTTATATGAACTGTACAACAAGCCTGCCTTTTCATGGATGTATGCAAGACGATGAATCTGAAACCTACTGTACAATAAAACACACCTGAAGTAACATATTTCCAATTCGCTACATGTAAACAGCGTCTTCTAGTGAATTTGTCATCATAAATGTGCAATGAAATGTTCCCAGAGCAATGTATTTTATGGTTGGCAAGAATGTAGCCTTAGGCATGCTTTTCAACAAGCCTGGGATGTATTTTTTGCATTTTGTATCTTCCATCTGGTTTGGTTTGATTTTTGGAAAGTTTTTTTTTTTTTTCAACCATGACGCTTCATGGCATAATCAAGGAGAAACTGCTTACCCTAAGGGTACTTCAACATGCTTCATTCAGATTATGGAAGTCCTCTATGGTGCTGCGAAGGACTTGCTCAAAGAAGAGTGTTTTTGGATGTGAGGGAAAGATGGTTCATAAGTTCAGCTACCCAAAGAACCTAGATCTACATCAACTATGGATGTAGTTTGTTTATTTTCAGGGCAACAATGGAGCAAATGTGTTTGTTCCCAGTCATGAGAGAGATCTACAAGTGAAAATGCATCAATTGTATTTTTTGGCAATCAGTATGTAAACTGCATATAATGTTAACTGCATAAGCATGTACTGAACCTAAGGTAATCCAGGGATAATGCATTGATATTTTGTGTGTGCTCTGAACTCAATAACTCCATTTGCTCTTAGAAATAAAGCCACTTAAGTGGTACCTTCTCAAAAGGTACATTTTTGTTCCTAACAAATCCTAAAGGGTACATATTAACACCTAAAAAGTACAAATGTGTACCTCATAGTACTTTATAAGGTACAAAGGTGAACCTTAAAAGTACAAAGTTATACCCTAAATCAGGGGTCACCAACCCTGTTCCTGGAGAGCTACCTTCCTGCAGAATTCAGTCCCAACCCTGATCAAACACACCTGAACCAATTAATAGTACCTAAAGCAGCACTTGATGATTACAAACAGGTGTGTTTGGTCAGGGTTGCAACTAAAATGTGCAGGAAGGTAGCTCTCCAGGAACAGGGTTGGTGACCTCTGCCTTAAATGGTATTAATGTCCACCTGTATAGTCCAAAAGTGTACCACCCCAGTGACAGATTTTGTACCTTTATTTCAAAGTTTGCCTATCGGAACTCTCAGCTGTTTTCTGAGAGAATCAGCTATTGTCATGAGCAGAATCAAAGAACATGGGATGTGAGGCATGTAAGTTCACAATTGTGACAACTGTTGGTCCTTTTTAGAAATATTGCTTCATGCAAGCAAAACAAACGAGTGTTTGTGAGCACGGTGATGGTAATAACGGCGCCATGAATAAATGCCATTAAATAGCGTTATTAACGGCAAAACTTTTTTTTAGTAAATAGTAATCAAATGAATTACTGGTTCCCCCGTTACAACGCCGTTGCCCTAACTGACAATAAATTGCGCATTACTCTCTTTCTCTGGGGTGGGTGTGTGTGTGTTTGGGACTGGGGCGGGATACATAACCAACCAGAATGATGCCAAATCCAACAAGTTCAGGTATAGTTTTTTTTTCTTGTCACTGTCACCACTGGCTTGCTTGGTTTGGAGCTGCACATCGATGGATCTTCAGTGTTTGGACTTTCAGCTGTAAAAATGAAACCACACTGAACTGAACTAAACTGAACTTCAACTCTGAAAACTGGACTAACACAGTTTTAGTTTCTTCTAAGTTAAGCTACTTTAACACAATCTACATTGTAAAAGTGCAATAAAAACTAAAGATGAATTGAATTAACCACATGTTGCCAGAACATTGTCTCATAATTTTTTCAATAGTTTTATTTATCCAAATGCACTGAAGTACTGCTGCTTTTTATCATTTATGCTCTGGAGTTGTGTTTAAAATGAATTAATCAGTATAATTAATCTGCCGTATAAAACCCCTTTTTTGTTGATGCAATTTTACTTTATTATAGATGTAGATACATTTTTTTTTAACTTTATTTAATTTTTTGGTTCATGATGGTTTTTGTTCATGACTGAAACATTGGGTTTAACTTTGTTTTAGCTATTTATAGAACTAGTAGCGTAAATAAATCCTAGCCATGTCTAAACTTTGTACAACAGACACATACAATTCTCCCGCATCTAATCAACTGTCTGTATACAACAGAAAATAAAACATCAGCCTTCTGACTTCTTAAATGGCTTTTCTTTTATTCTCTGTTTATGAATCAACTCTCAGTTTAGCAAAAATAATGTGTAGATAAATGTTTAGATTTGAAGCTTTTAGCAGATGCCCTCATCCAGACCGACCAACAAATCTAATGCGCCCGAGCTAAAAATCACCCTAATGGATGCATGTGTGTGTCAGAGAGTCAAACATCTGAGATATGGTTTGTGTCAGGGTGTAGATAGCTGATGGCAGATGAGCGCTGGACAGACAACAGATTAGCCAACGGCCAACGAAACATCAAACATCAATGTCACTGCCGGAGACTGTCTGTCTGCATGACAAGCTTGAGAAAGAACTGCCTGTGTGTCCTTGGATCAAGCCGAAACAAATATTAACAGTTTGGACAGCACACCTCTTCTCCCAGTCTTTGTCGGACTGAGTCATTGAGATTTTTCTGTTTAACAACGGAAGGGACCTCAGCAAGACCTAAGGCCATTAACCTCGGTGACTCAGACGCCAGGTCTTTTCTTAGATGCCTAGAGAGATGCTTGAGATGACTAAAAGACTTGTTAGCTCTGTGTTAACTCTGAATGTCAGCAGGGATTCTCAGAGCTTGTTCATCAGCATGTGTCGGGTCATGGGTTTTGGCATTTAGCCCTCTGGTAACACATATTATCATCAGACAGACAGACAGCTTACAGGTTGTAGCCATCCGCCTCCCATAGAGAACTTCATAAATCTCTTTCGTCTAGACAGAATTGAGTTTCATCTTGAAGTGGATGTGAAATATGGCCGTTGTTTTAACGGTAAAAAACAAATGGTGAAAATGCTAGAGTAAGAATCGGTTATATGCAGTGAATAACTGTAAATTGACTCCACTTTTTATACCTTTTTGATGACATTTCTGCAGGTCAAGTGACTTACGCTTCATTCACACTGGGTGTCACCGTCCACAATTCCCATTCACTTTGAATGGGTGATGTCAGGTGCTGCCGAACTGCATTGTGGATCCGTCGGCACCACTTCAGTGGCGTTGCTTGCTGCAGAAGTTGGAACTATCTCAACTTTTTAACCGCTGTCGGAAGCATCAGCCAATCAGATTGCACCAGCTCAGTAGCCAATTGCTGACAAACTTTATTGGCAGACGCTGCTATGTTGATCACGTCATCCCCAACTTCAGACACACCCTCTGTCAAGCGTTGAAGCTGAAGCCCTGTGTGAATGCACCGTTAATGTCCCACCAGTAACAATATACAGCCATATATTGCATTTATACAACAGTTCAACAACATAATTATGTATATAAAAAAAAGAAAATCAAACGCGGAGAGTCTAAAAATCATTTTGAAAAAGGAACTACTTTCTTCCACTATTCATTCACATCTGCAGCTGTCGTCAGAATAGCAGAAACCGTTTCTACTTCACCAACGTCATTTTAGAGCTAGTATTTGAATGATTCTCTAGCGTAATGTCTAAAGTGACAAAAGCTTTAAGGATTGGTGATTGGCTAATCTAATTGGAAGGCAGGACTTCGTTTGCTGTGGTGCCATATTAAGCATTGCAATTTTCCTCTTTCTTAAAGCTAGTGAACTGTCTCTGTATATCTATAGTCCTTAAGTATAGTAATCCCTTTCCAGCCACTTTATCGGGAACACTTGGCTAAGTACCAAGTTGCACTCTTTTGCCTTTAGATACACTTTATTTGATACAATTATGATTTTGGTCTGTTATGATGTAACAGCATTACACAGTTGCTGCAGATTTGTTTGTTGCATGTACATGAAGTCAATCTCCCATTGCACCAAATTCTAACTGTATTGAGTTCAGATGACTGCGGAGGCCAATTGAGTACACAGAACCCATTGGCATGTTCAATAATCCAGTTCAATAATTGTCATGATATGAACTTGATTTTACTCTCCTCTGACATCAACAAATTAGTTTTGGCAATATATGCAACTTACATGACATACAAGCTAATATTTGGATTTCATATGATAACACAATGTTGCAAAAATGGCCATTTTCATATATACATTTTATCAATCATTGTAATTAAAAATATATTAGCTATATATCACACAAGTATCACACAAGTAGTGCAATATGGCTGTATATTAGCACTGGTGGGAGGCGTGAGTTGGCACGAGATCACAGGCCAAGTGCTTTAGGATCCCAGAAGTGATGATAGACAGCCATATCACACTGCTACGAGAGTGATTTTGTGTTTATACAACAGTTTGACAGCATAATCGAGTATATAAAAAAGAAAGTCAAGCATGGATAATCTTAAATCCTTTTATATAAGGATCTACTTTTTTCCTCTATCCATTCACATCTGCAGCTGACGTCAGAACAGCAGAAACCGTTGCTACTTTACAAACGTCTCTTTAGAGCTAGTATTTGAATGATTCTCTAACGTAATGTCTAAAGTAATGACAAAACAGGCAAATCGCTGTCATTTTAGGATCATAAGTCTAAAGAGATTTCCCAGTATTTCTCTGTTGCAATCAGGAGATCACAATAATTAACCCTGAAAAACCCAAAGCAGCGCAATCCCTACCAGATTACTGTTGTGTTTGCGATAAGGAAAACGCTAAACACATGCGGACATTTCTTCTTTCTTTCTGTTTACTGAATTAGTCTGCAGTAGCGAAATTAGAAGACACATTAAAACAAACAGATGTTTGACACTCATTAAACTAAGTTACTATATTATAAATACAGAACTACAACTTACAAAAGAGAGAGATGGACTTAGAATGTCACTCACCAATTTATTATTGATTTGATCAGCTGTAGTTATAAATAACACTGCGTTTTTCTCCTCCACGGCTTGTTTTGCGGTCTCTGTCACCATCTTATGTATGGACAACGTCAACCATCTTTGCTGTATCGTGAAAATTATAAATATTTTAAAATAGCCACTATCCTTATAAAAAACTGCCCAGATATAATCTTAACAACTACATTCTCCATTGAAAAAGCCTCAGAAGTACATTATGTTGTACAACATCTGCAATATTTGTCAAACTATAGTGAGTTCATTAAATGATTAATACACAAGGGTGAGGACGCTGTTCGAGTGCTGTTATTATCAGAACATCAAACGGGTATCCAATCAGATTCGAGAACCAGACAAAACTGTTGTATAAATAAATATATTATATTTATACATTTTTATATGTTTTTTATGTGAAATGCAAATATGAACTTGCATGTCATATTTGTCATTTGCATGTATTTACATATTAGATTTTTATATGGGAGCTCAAAGAATATTTTCTCTTTTACAGACTATTTTCTGTAAAACCTACAGATGGTGTGTGTAAAAATCCTAGTAGATGGCCAGCTTCTGAAATACACCAGCATGTCTGGTAATAACAACACATTTAAATCTGCAGGAGCCATGTAATTGGCTGATTATATATTTGTATTAGCTAGTAGATGTTTCCAATAAAGTGTCTGATTAGTGTGTGTTTTTTGTCGCAGAAAGAAATTCATTCCTGTATCCTTTTAAACCATCATCTTCTGAGCCAACCTTTCTCTCACAGGATAAACAAAATGGCAAATCATGACCTGCACAAAGAGGGTCAGAGCCAGCCATTTGCCCTAATTTGATTAAAAGTCATCGGATGTAAAAAGGATATAAAATGTCTCTGTGCTTTAAAGGTCGGGATGTGTGGAAAAAGGGGAATTGAGGTTAGATAATTCAGCAATGGTGCCACGTGAGCCTGATTGGATGCTCTGTATAGCTCAATGATACCTTCTCCATTGATCCAGCCACGTCACCCTTCTCTAAATGCACACACTGTCCCTTTATTTTTTTTTTACGTAATTATTACCTCTGTTGATTAGCCAGCTACAAAGATTCCAGCTCTTTAGACTCTAATTAATTTGTTTTCCCTACAATGGTGGGCTGTTGGCAGTGTGATGGAGAGAGGGAGGGAGGGTGCCCTTTGAGACAAGCGGAAAGGTCATTTAAACTGTTAAACAGGCTTTTTTTTCCCATCATGCCAAATAATGAATGAAGATTAAATGGGGCTGTGTGTGGAAAAACAAAGCTGAGGTGGCAATCTGCTATAGGTTTGGGAGTCATATATTAGCAGATGTTTACATTACAGCATTCACAGCATTTCCATGAACTGCAGCATCTTGGGACGCCCATTTGAATGTATAGTCTTGAAATGAAGGCCCAGTTTCTACATGGTATTAACATGCATTTTAAGTGGCCTGATTACAAGAGGTTATTTGCGATTTATTACTGTTTCCAGCTGTTATAAACGCGCATTCAAATTCTCTTCTCTTCATTCAAAATCTCTTGTGGCCACTTTATTTCTGGATTTTGTTGAGGACTTTCCTTTTGTTTTATAGCAATCTACATTATTTTGCAGGAACGCTGAGTGTGACACATGACAAGTACTATTGAGCAAACTCAGTTTCATTGTATAGTGTGTACACAAGCAAGCAAATGAGAAGGATCTGAACAGGGACTATGTCTGCAGTCCAGGAGCTTGTTTAATGCATCAAACTTTGAATACTTTGTTTTGGTGCACTTTTTTTCATAACACATACCCCATGTTGGGTCAGTATAGGTGAATATTTGTAGGTGAATAAATACATATGACCACATGAACTGAACAAGCTCAAGCATCATCCACGTTTGAATAAAAACTGCAGTTCAGTGCAGAATGGAGCTTGATTTTTGAGATTATGTTTTGATTAAATCGTGAAGGCTAAAGGTCAAGTTTGAGACATTGAGCTGCATTTTGATTATCCTCTTGTTGCCAACCTTTCAAGCTCATCTTTATTGTTTGTTATTCCCATAAATAGATGTTATTAATAGTATTGAAATTCCATAGAAGCTTTTCATTTAATCCTCCCAATCATTACATATATACAATGCGTATAAACAGCTCCTTATTTCAATACCGTGACAGTTCTTCTGGCATCTCTCTACAACCCCATGTCATCCCTTATTTCTATCTGTTCATTGCTATGCTAACTTCATTTATTAAGTAGCTCTGCAGCAGCAAGCAAAGCATTAGTCGAGTCTGAAGCTCAAGCCCTCTTGGACAGCAAGCCAAATCTGTTTACCATCACTTAAGGATTATATTAACATTGCAAACTGGAACTGGCATTAAATTACACAGCTCTAAAAAGTCTACATTAATACAGTTGCATAAAGCCGAAATAAATAGCTATTTGAATGCTGGTTAAAGGGACAGTTCACCCAAAAATGAAAATCATTTACTCACCCTTGACTTGTTACAAATAAGTTTTAGTTTTTATGTTCAATCAAACACTAAAGAAGACCTATTTAGAGGGGGTGACCTCTCCTTTTACAAAATAAAGTTTTATAAAACTGAGCCAAAGTACAAAATAGTATGTGTGCCATTAAATTGTGAAATATTAATGTTCATGATACTTTTTTGCTTACTTATTATGTAAATATTATATTTTTAATATTTTGAAAATGCAAATAGTTAAACCTAATTGTCTATTTTTTCATGTAATTTCAGCTAGTCAATACAAAAATAGTGTACTTAAAAGTATGAGAAAATGCTATTAAATATAAGGTTGTATTATTGTTTTGATTACCAGCGATCTAGCTCTTGCAGATTGCTGGAGAACAAGCCCTGTCTTTCACCCAAACTACATATCCCATCACGAACTTCACTCACACACCAGGTCCAAATTACCTCTTGATTATACCCTCACACAGCTGAAGCTGTTCAGGATTAATTACATGAACTATATACGCACCAAAAGCCATGGTCACACTAGGGTTTGTGCTTGCAAAGTTTTGTTGTACGGTGATTGAAAAGCGGTTGATTGGTCTATTTTTTAAATTTTGGTAACACTTTACAATAAGGTTCATTAGTTAATGCATTTACCAACATGAACTAATCATGAACAACACATGTACAGCATTTATTCATCATCATTGAACATTTACAAATGCATTATTAACATTCAAGGCCATGCTTGTTAACATTAGTTAATGCACCGTGGGTTAACATGAACTAACAATGAACAACTGAATTTTCATTAACTAACGTTTACTAACATGAATACAGTAGTAGATGTATAGTTCATTGTTTGTTCATGTTAGTAAATGCATTAATTAACATTAACTAATAAACCTTATTGTAAAGTGTGACCAAAATTTTTGTATAGATAGGCCATGTTTGGATCTTCCATTGGTCTCTCGCAATCATCTAATGCGATTTCACAGATCAGAGTTCACCAAACTTGAACTTTACAAACTGCGAAAGTTGTCATCCGAGCTTACGTTCCTGGTCTGCTGGGCTGGCATGTGTATGAATAGAAGTGAATGGGGCAAAAAGTGCAATGTGACTGCGGTTTTGTTTTCTTGTATAGATTTTATAGTGTTTTCATTGTTGTTCCTACCTGTGTTTTTGACCCTTGTTTGTTTATTGTTTATGTTATTTCACTGCCTGCCTTGACCTTTTACCTATCTCACCAATTACGCTTTGGACTATCTATATGCTAGCGTCTTTCCTTAATTGAGCCTTGCCTGTATGACCATTCTTAATTAAAAGCTGCGTTTGAATTCAACCCTAGTTGCCATCCCGGCTCATTGTTACATTTATAATGTACCTTGAAGTGAAATTGTGTACTGTCTAACAAACAAGCATTTAGTTTGTGACTGTAAAAAGAATGTTCTATGTAGTATGAATGTGTGTAGTATAAATGTAATCTGAATTGCATATGCCATGTTGTCATTATGGGCAACGAGGTGGCGCAGTACGCAGTGCTGTCGTCTCACAGCAAGAAGGTCGCTGGTTCGAGCCTCAGTTGGGTCAGTTGGCATTTCTGTGTGGAGTTTGCATGTTCTCCCCGCCTTCCCGTGGGTTTCCTCCAGGTTCTCCGGTTTCCCCCACAAGTCCAAAGACATGAGGTATAGTTAAATAGGTTAAGCTTAATTGTCCATAGTGTATGTGTGTGATTAAGTGTGTATGGATGTTTCCCAGTGTTGGATTGCCGCTGGAAGGGCATCCGCTGTAAAAAAACGTGCTGGATAAGTTGGCGGTTCATTCCGCTTTGGCGACCCCAGATTAATAAAGGGACTGAGCCAAAATGAATGAATGAATGTTGTCATTATCACATAATGTACAAGCATCTCTTCTCAGAAAAATTCTCTCCCGCAGCCTCATGGGATAGTAAAATAACCATCAGATGCACTCTTTAAAATCTTACCAGGTCTCGCAATACTTCCAGCAAACTTTTTAGCTGGTTGTGCAGCTTACTGAAGCTGTCATATATGAATACAGCACATTTTAGACATTTTATTTCACCACATTAGAGATTACTTTTGGGCAGAATATCTACTACGGCATATTTCAGCCATATTTCATCACTCATTTTTGGCAATCATGAGCACATATGACATTTTTATGTGTTATCAAACTGAAGCATTTATTCACCATATGTGCTTGTAGCAGCATTTTTGGGCATTATTATAGATTTATGCATATATTCTAATTGTGGACCAGCATGCACAGTAAATTTTATGCATATTCCAGTACAGACTTCTTTGCTCAGCATTAATCTAATGCTATATAGTATAAATATTCAATCGGATGCAGCAATCATCTTAGAAAAGACACTAGATTCAACCCTATTGTCAATATCTCTGTTTAAAACATACTAAATAATGTTTAATCCCCCCACAAGCACGCTGAAGAAGAATCCACAATAGACGAATCGTCCATCACAGTGAGAGTTCCCAATATCATTATGTGGTCTGCTAAATCTGATCAACTGCAGGAATAGCATGTGTGTGCAACAGTGCAAAACGCTGCACTTTCAATTGCCTGTGACAACAGCCCCCATTGTGAACCAACTGTTAACCAAATGCTGCACATCTATGAGAAACAGCAAGACGGTGTAAACCAGACACCCGCTGCTTTCCTCTCAGAACGTCATTTTATATTGGCACCTGCCTGTAAAGTGCTGGGTGTCCTGTTTTCCTCATCTGAGAGAAAGAGAGAGAGCGAGTCTGGAGTGGGAGGACACCAGGAGGGACATGCATGACATGTCTGCTGATGCTCTTTTAGTCTGACCCAGAATATGCGTGAAGGTGAGTCCGGCAAACAATTACACCCTTCCTGATGTAATGCTATAAGGAGACCTAAAGACACTGTGATGCAGAGGAAGGACAGGACAAGACACGCATAAAGAAGGGAGGAGATTAAGGACAAAACATTGGTATATTGTCTCACCGAAGAGCACTTGCCAATCAAGCCTTTGTTTAGCGGTCGATATCTTAATTGGAATTGAGCACTTGGTATTGGGTGTGAAACAGCACAACACTAGGTCACCTAGTGGTATCTGAATAGCAGCAGCCTACTGATTTACAGCTTTTCTCAGCTGCTTTGATCAATGAACAAATTAGATTTTGTTTTTCTCCAAACAATGAGATCTCTGTACAATAGATACTGCTCATCTGATTTGAATTTCACATTCATTTATATGCAGTTTTGCATGTGTGCAGGAGTAAGTAGGCTATTATTGTCTAACATATGTACAGTAATTGATCAATTAGTATGTACTATTTTGAGGGATGTAAACAAAAACAGTGGTCCAAACGTATTTCCTGTTGAACATTTTGAATTTCTATAGCTTCTGAGAATCCAAAAAGAGACACATATTGATAAATAATGTAATGACAGCTGTTTTAACACTAAGTTAAAATTAAATGGCTTCTTGTTACAGCTATGAAATAGACTGATAACAAGCAGGAAATGTTTATGGACCAATGGCATCACCACATTGAAATGGTCTATAGTCTTTTGTTATTTACAATGCCTTATTTTTAGTCAAAATGATATCTTCAATTATTAAAAGATATAGTATTCCTTTAATATTTGGTATTAAGTATTTCTTGGATAAATGCTACATTGCTCTATGGCAAATAACATATACACTCACCGGCCACTTTATTAGGTATACCTCTCCAACTGCTCATTGTCGCAAATTTCGAATCAGCCAATCGCATGGCAGCAACTCAAAGCATTTAGGCATGTAGATATGGTCAAGACAATCTGCTGCTGTTTAAACCGAGCATCAGAATGGGGAAGAAAGGTGATTTAAGTGACTTTGAACGTGGCATGTTTATTGGTGCCAGATGGGCTGGTCTGAGTATTTCAGAAACTGCTGATCCACAGGGATTTCCATGCACAACTATCTCCAAGAGAGAATGGTCCAAAACAGTGAAAATATCCAGTTTTGTGGAAGATAAATTCCTTGTTGATGCCAGAGGAGAATAGCCAGATTGGTTGGAGCTGATAGAAAGGCAAAAGTAACTCAAATGGCCACTCGTTACAACAGAGGTATGCAGAAGAGCATCTCTGAACACACAACACAAGCAACCTTGAGGCGGATGAGACCACACCGAGTGCCACTCCTGTCAGCTAAGAACAGGAAAAATGAGGCTACAATTCCCACAGACTCACCAAAAATTGGACTATAAGAAGTTGTGGTCTGATAAGTATTGATTTCTGCGGCCACATTCTGATGGTAGGGTGAGAATTTGTCCTCAATCTAATAGAGCACCTTTGGTATGCGGTGGAGCGGAAGATTTGCGTAATGGATGTCCAGCTGACAAATCTGCACCAACTAAAAGAATATTTCATGTACCTTGTTAAATATGCCATGAAGGATTAAGGCAGTTCTAAAGGCAAAAGGTGATCCAACCGAGTAGTAATGTATACCTAATAAAGTGCCCGGTGAGTGTAATATAAATATATATATATTTTTTTTTGAGTGCAATATTCCTTTTTCCCAATAAACCTTAGACCAATTTTAATATCCTGATTCCATTAGCATTTAGAGGTTTTGAAAAGTTTTGAGTAAATTAGTGCATTTTTTGCAGACAAAAAATACATAAATCTAAAAATCCCTCACATATAATGTATCTTATATGCTTATATAAATATATTTTACCCGTATATTCATTTATATACAAACGTTTACTTGTGTAATGCAAATAAATAAGCACCTGCTCGAGTAAACATGCACATTTCCTCTGCTGGTATGTAGTGATGCCCGCAGGAAGGTGCATCAACCCCTAGTTTGTAAGATGTGCCGCAACGAGCCCGTTTCCTTTGAGTGACAGTTGGAAATATCCAATTGAAAACGAATCGATTTTGATAGCGCCTCTAATCTGTGACACTGGCCAATCAGACTGCGCATGGGGTGGTCCTTATGCAAATGTGTTGGCAAGGGAAACGTAACCGCTCCATTCATCCTCCTCATCACAGGGAAGAAACAAATAGGTGGCGTTTCTCTGTTGAAGTACAGTTTACTCCTCCAACCGCGAGAGTACAAGTCACTTTGAGAAATAAATAAAACAGCGGATAGTTTTCTCACGATATTTGGGTGAGTAATATTTCATGTGTACTTGGCAACTTGTTTGTCTTTTTATATGTCATTTCATAATGTGCGCAGTGCTCCTTCAAGGTTCGTTGAATTCATAATGCAGATTGTATATTTCAGTAACCTAATCACACATGATAAATGAAC
Organism: Danio rerio; assembly: GCF_052040795.2. Classification (NCBI taxonomy): domain Eukaryota; kingdom Metazoa; phylum Chordata; class Actinopteri; order Cypriniformes; family Danionidae; genus Danio; species Danio rerio. The sequence goes on along the minus strand of NC_141039.2, from coordinate 32,717,804 downwards.
ATACAAACGAAACCTCGTGGATGAAATCTACAGTTTCTTTGTTTAAAAACTAGACTTCGTTTTTCAAAACATGCCATTCAAACTTGTAATAAAAATCTCCATTTGTTGTCATTTGCATTGATATTTTGTGCAGTCAAACAGCCAATGGTATAATGAAATACGATGATACAAAACGAATTTAAATTTAAGCTTCGCATATTTTGTTAAGCCTATAAGCTGTCTCATAATTGCTAGTTTGAGCTCAGTCAACTGAAAGTGTAAAGTTAGCTTGATGTTTGTATGCTTATGTCTTGTCCTGTTGCATTTATTTGCTCATGCTATTGACATTATGACGAGTCGTATGACGGGTCTGTTTATCAATAGTGCAGTGCCAGAAAAGTTCATGGATGCGTGGATGTGAGTCAGTGTTGTGTCTGCGCTGCGCCACGCATGTATGAGTGTGACAACATGGCTGTGTCTCAAAACCTAGTCTGCTACCTTCCTAGACATCATCTGTGAGCATCATGATTGCAGCATTTTGTGAAACCAAATGTTGCATTTAGCCATCATTATTAGGTGAATAAGATGTTTCGGTACATTACTTTTTTGGGACATTGGGTGCTTGTTTGTGGGAATTATAATTTCAAAATAGTTTTTTGTCAGATTTATGATTTATTTAGCAATCCTAAATGAATGCAGCATATTTTAGGCATAATTTTCACTGACGTACAGATCATTTTTAGGCGGAATAGGCACCAAAACATATTTTTCATCACTCAATTTTGGAAATGTTGAGCACATATGGCATTGTTATAGGCATCATTAAACTCTGCAGCATTTTTAAGCATCATATATGCTTGCAGTAGCATTTATCTGCCATCATTATAGGTTTATATATTTCTATGGACATCATAGGTGTGTACTGCATATTTACGCGTATTTCATAGCATAAGCATGTGCATATTTTTTTTGTCTGTATGTGTATACAGCAGCATATTTTAGCCATCTTTTATTGCTTAGTTTGTGCATAATGTGGTATCAGTTTTGGCCAAAGTAGGTTAATACAATAAAAATAGTTTTTAACATAATTCATATTTAATTTTGGGGAATTTTGGACTAGGACTGCACGATACACATTGTGATCATTTTTTATTCTGTGATATATATTGCGATATACATATAATTTCTCTAGATGAGTTTGGAAAGAAGAATTTATCATTTTAGATTGCGATGATTCATAAAGGGTGCATAACATATAACAAACAATCTACAAGCATAGATACATTCAATAAAGAAAAACATGCTATTTAAATAAACTGTGTTTAATTGTTTTCCGAAGAGTCAAAATGTATTCAGGTATACAATAATTGATTAATCAAATGTAAAACAATGCTCCATAGTCTTCATTCATTCATTCATTCATTCATTAATTCATTCATTCATTCATTTACTTTTCGGCTTAGTGCCTTCTTTTTACAAACAATTCAATAAAATCAATCGTTATTCATTTTTCAAAGTTACAAATGGTACATTTTCTAATGCTTTTAAAACCCTTACACAGTCACAGGCCTCAAAAAACATAATGCAAAAAAATATTGCATATACTCTAACTATTGCGAATGATCACATTGCGATATTGATGCTGAAGCGATGTATTGAGCAGCCCTATTACGAACGCATAATTAATTTGTGGGTGTCATTGATCGATGCAAAACTTTTGAGCATTATAGGCACATAATTATGTGTTTGGAGAAGTTTTAGGCATTGTAAGCTCATTTTTGGTCATATATGTTTTTATGGAATTTTTAGGAGTCCCTAAAATAAAACATTTTAATTTAAATTAAAATATATTTTTTGTTTCATTTTAGAATTTATAGAATAGATTTCATTTATTTTTTACTATATTTAATTTTGTTAATTTGAGCCAATTTGATGTTTTATTTTCTTTGTAAAAATATGTTTTTTAAATAAGTTTTCTTTGCCTTCTTTTGGTCAAAAACAAAAATAAAGGTTTTAATATTTAAATTAAATGTAGTAACTGCAATTAAATTCTCAATGATATTAAAACATTACTTTTTATTTAAATGCGTGCTTCTGCAACTCACAATCTTACAATAGTAAACAATCTACATATAAAATGAATCTAAATAAATAATTTGAGTGCATCGTTGTGCACCACCACGCTGTGCGTCAATGTTGCTTTTTGGTCAGGCCTGTGAGTGGCCAAGAAGCCCCAATAAGCTCAATATGTCTCACGGCCACTGATCATTGGCTCAAATAATGAATGGATGCAGAAGTAATTATGTATGCTCAGATGAAACGCAGCAGAGGGCTAGAGAGATGTGGGATGGGTTCAGTGATGAGACGAGTGGAGGTCCTCAGCCTCATTACTATTTCCTCTGACCGTGACACACTTCAGTCGCTGAAGTGCACAGCGATTATAAATCTGGACTTTGTTTGAGAGGTCTGAAAAGTTTTTCTTGTGTAGAAGTGGCAGCTTTGTTCTTTAACCATGTAAAGCATGACATAATTCAATTGAAAGATTCTTTAAAAAAATCGTTTTAAAATCATCTGAGAAGTTTTGTATTTTTAAATACTTTTTTTGGCTTATATTGCATTATATAGTGAGAAAATAGAGCTGATTTTATAAATTATATATGGATAATCACCTAAGTGATGCTTCAGTCAAGTTAACTGAAATATTCCTATAAAATATAAATGTTATTTTTATTTTCATAACAATTAAAAACCTTTGCTAATTTGTTGATTATATGTCATTTTTTTTACTTAAACTGTATTGTGTTTTGTAGTAAACATGTAATGTTTGACATTGTACATGGTAATAGCAAAATTCCTCAACATTGACTTAGTTCAATGTGTAAAGCATGGTTGATAACAATATGAAGCAAAATTAAAAATTACAAATTATATGTACTGTATATGTACACATAAACAAACACATATGAATACATGCAAATGACTACAGAAACCTGTAAATAAGTATAAAAGGGAGGAAAAAACTATATACATAATGTCAGAGAAGTACATAAATGAAAAAAGTGCTTAATAAAATTTAAATGGATCAAACAGAAAGAGTTGTCACCTATATCTTAAGGCATCTTACTCATTTTTCCTACGTCGCTAAATTAAATCACTTAAGTTTTAATAATGGAGATCAAATTGTCTTGTATGGTTCCAATTAATAATTGTTGAAATCTTTGCTCTGTAATTAAGGAAGTGGATTGTTCTAGTCAAACAATGTCCATAATATAGTATAACCATTGCTGAATTGACAGGAGATTAGGAAGAAACCAGAAACTGATGATTGTTTCTCTGGTTATCCTGAGAAAAAAGTTAGTTTTTGATTTAAAGTCAAAATTTGCGACAAGATGGTGGAGACGTTAATCTAATAAATGTAGATTGGGGACATTCCAGGAAACATAAAAAATACCCATCATCCAGTATTACATTTAACACAAACAGATGAAGAAATAAGTTTCATTCTAAAACATTTTAGAGTTGTATAATAGATTCTATAAATTACTATACTTTGTAGTTTATCAATTGGTGGGCAGAATTTTTAGTTTAAACTGATATGTTTTGCCAAATTAAATCCCAATCAAATCTGTGATTTTGCTTCAAGTTCTCTGTCCCAAATCACAGTAATACTTCCACATTTCTCTTTTATAAGGTTGCCATAGATAAGAGAGGCCCTTACAGATTTACCCCTAAAAGGTTCAAGTCAGTAGACCACTGGATGAGAAGATAAGGATCTATCCCACGAAACCCTATTAGATGTAATATTTATGACACCAGGTTATATCTTATTTTAAAAGTGACTCATATTCTACATCATTTACACTGTACCTGGTAAAACAACCCAAAGTAAATGTACTGACTTAGAAAAGCAAAATAGCATGATAATGGTAATATTTTAAACGAATCAGACTAGTGAGCTTTTGTCATTTGTTGTACCAGTGTCCGTTGAATGTGACCACCTGTGGCCACCTTATTGAACGTCATTCACTAAAGTGGCTTTTTTAATTTTACTGGCATTGACAGGAAAACGTGATCTTTTTAAAAGGAAGACACATATGTATCTGATTCATTTCCAGATATGAATAATCTAAGAATATTAGGATCGATGTGCTTGTTTACTTTACACATTCATCTCATAATCTGAGATGAAAATCAGAAAAGGGTGTTGAATCATAAAATGTGCATGATAAGCACACAAATTCTAAAAGCACATCAACGTGTTCAAAAAGTTGAACATTTGACGATTACTCAAAGGCATTTCATTTGCTCAAAAGTATAAACAATCAGCTGATAGAGGGGTGTGGAAATTTAGTTTAGCCTTTCTTTTTCCAATTTTTACAATCCAAAATATTCTGAAACGTGCATACTGAATAAGCCTATCACAATAATCAACATATGGACTCATCGTGCAATTTTTGCCCATGACTTAAATATTTTTTGTTGTAATATATATTTACAAAATCACAAATAACATTAAAGCCTTTTTACAAGGACATTTACATTTTACTAACCGATGTCAGGGTTATTAATAGGACATTCACATAATACATTTTATTGTACTTTATAGACCAATGTTCATTTTTACATTGGACTTTACTTTGCACATTTAATAGGATAAATAATAGGACATTTACATAATTTTTGACATCAAATTACAAAATCTAAAAATAAACTTAACAATGTAAAACCTTAGTCTCTTCAAAGTGTTTATGGCTATTTGCATTATTATCCTGTTGTATAATCATTCTATAATCAGTAGCATAACATGATCAGAAAATGACAATAATATCGCTTATCACAACAATTTCTGTGATGATATTGCATATGAATGTAAAATGTAAGATTTTAAAAAGGAGGCAAGGCACTCAACCCCGCCCCTAATCCCAGTCTTCATTAAGGATGAACAAATCGTACTAAATTGTAAGAATGAGATCATACTAATTCACATGAATTAACCACTAAATCAAAAACTTAAAAATTGCCATAATTCGTGTTGGTTCTATGGCTATATTTGTAGGAATATCCAACACTACATTGTATATGAGTCAAAATGATTTAAATTCTTTTATGCCAAAACTCAATAAAATATTACTTACATATAATAGGACGTTCATGAAGACGTTTTAAAAATTTCTTACTGTAACGACATAAAATTTCTCAACATTTTGATTTTATTTTGAACCCACAGATTTTAGATTTTTAAATAGTTGTGACTGAAATATCTAAATATTTTTCTATAACAAGCTGAACCAAGTTTATTCAGCTTTCACATGATGTATAAATCTACACTGTAAAAAATGTTAAAAAGGTCAAAACAACTATTTTTTTACTAACTTTACAAACTTATTTTAAATTAATTCAACAAGATCTCACAGCAATAATAAATTTGTGTGAATTTATATGATCTCGTTTGTACAATTTAGTACAATTTGATTATCCCCCAATGACAGTTTAGGGGCGGGGTTTTGTGTCACGCCTCCTTTTTGAAATTGTACGTTTTCGTCTGACTAAACTTGTACGAATTCATACGAATTTGCCACTAAACTGACAAAACATTAAATAATTACGTTTCCTCGTCACATCAGGCTAGTTAATCAGGATTCGACTATTTTTTTTATTATGCATTGTTTAATTTAATATTTTTAGACACTTTGATTAATCTAAGGTGACAAGACTACAAAATCATTTGATTCAACTAAAACATTTAGGGAAGCTAACTTTTTAAGTGTAATTTAAACTTAAATTAAATTAAATTTAAATGCAATACCACTTTAAAATGTTTTTCTATGACCTTAAAGTTTTTCCAGAATATTAAAGGGTCATAGGGTCAGCACACACATCCTAACATTCCCTAAATTTTATTGCAAACAAGAGCATTGTCCAGTATCCCACTACACTCACACACTTGGCCGACTGACTGATTACCCGCGTTACATGCTCTGGTTTTCATGGAGATGGATGGCAGATTTAAAATGGCTGAGCTCTGAAAGCCACGCACAGTTGTCAGCTTTTTGGCAGGACCGATCTAATGGCCTCCGGGCGACTTGACATGGAAAAACAAAAAGAAATACTCGCATGGAATACACATTTTGTTCCCCTCTTAGATGCTCTTATAATATTGTGTAATATGTTCACCATGTCGAACAGAAGCACTCTGGCTTGTTTCCTTTCTGTTAATCTTTTTTTTTTTTTAGCTGTCTCTCTGGCGTTGTTGTTGTTGTTTTCTTTGCTCTGCTTCCTGTTCTGAATTTGAATGAGAGGCAAGTACAGTGTCATAATGGGGGGAGCTGTCAGATACATTTAGCAGCTGGAGTTATCGGATGACGCCCCAGGGTGTTAGAAACAAATTGTTCAATGCGCTTACCCAACATGTTACGTCATATAGATAAGGCTTGATATGAAATTCAAACCATGATATAGCTGATTTTGAGATGTCAAACTCACTTCTTCATGGCAAACATGTTCACATCTCCATGGTAAGCAGCCAACTGTGTAACCACATGGTAATGAGCATCCTTCAGAATATATGATTTCAATATTGATTTTAAAGGTCACCTATTTTAACCCGTTTTCAAGATTTAATATCAATCTTTTGTGTCTCTCTAGAATGTCTCTGTAAAGTTTCGGCTCAAAATACCCATCAGATTATTTATTATACCTTTTTAAATCTGGAAAATTTGAGCTGTTTTTACATTGTAGCTGTTTTTGTCACCTGTGGTTTTAATGCGAATGAGCTGGTTCTCCATGCCCACCATTCCTACATGCATGTTAGAGCTGTAGCCTTCACTGTAAACAGTACAGTGACCGACAAGAATGAAACAGATCACCCTTACTAAAGTAAGAACTTTGCCAACGGTTATTTGTTATATTTTTTGTGCGAGTTACTTCAAGCCTTTCTGCAATGATGAGTCAAACACAATGTTGTTATAAAGATCCCTCGCGTCCACTGCTGTATGGACATCTGTTATGTACAAAATAATCCTGATTGATGCAGGGAAACTGCATTCCTATGTCATGTTGCCTACAAAATGGTGAACCTCAAAATTGGAGGGATTTAAATTCTATTTTAACATCAGGAAATGTTTAAAAAGTGACTAATTGGGTTTTTATCTCTCCAATATGAATGTGGACAGATTAAACACTTACAGCCTACAAAAGTTGATATTTATCATAGGTGACCTTTAACACATAAAAAATGGTCCCACTTTATATTAAGTGGCCTTAACTAATAAGTACTTACACAGGAATTAATAGTTTGTTACAATGTACTTATTGTGTAAATACATGTATTTCCTGTGTACTTAAACTTGATTAAATACATGTATGTAATTACATCTTTAATTAACTTTTGTAATTACAATTGTAAATACACTGTTGACCATCCCTTACACCTTAACCCACCCTTAAACCTACCCATAGCACCAAACCTGTTCATAACCCAACCTCTATCCCAACTCAAGAGCACCACAAGTGTTCTTAAATACATTATAAACACAGTAAGTACATTGTATTTGTTTTTTTATGTAAGTACATAGTAGTTAAGGACACTTAATATAAAGTGGGACCTAAAAAATAAGCATACACTGTAAAAAAAGTTGGGTTCCAGACAATTCCCTTATGCTGTCCAAAAACTAATCAATTAAATAAACGTAATAAGTTCAGAAACATCAGAATTGTGTTATTTCAAATCCTTTTTAAAAAAGTAATTTGAACAAGCTGGAAAAGTCTTTTTTTTTTTTAGCATAGACATAATATTTGCACCTCCCGAAAGATTTTTTACAGGAAAGTAAACCATGCTCGATATGTAGTAATTTTATTACACTTCTTCTTACAGAGCCACTGTGGTGCACTATATCCACTGCCCAGACTGGTGACCACATTTCATAATCCCATTTATTTCCCCCCCAAGTACCATCCTTGAGAGGGCACAGTTCAAATACAGCCTGCCAAGCCACTTAAATCAAACGCAGCACAATAAAATGAGCACAGAAAGACTGTGCACCTGTGTGGCATGCCGTTTTGAATACTAAATACTGATTGTGCTCGAGTTGTATTATTTCAGCATCTGGAATAGCCATTTATGGGATGGCATTATGTTCAGCTTAACAGAGATGGATGGCATACGGTTATTGAAGCAAATGGTGGGATTGTTGCTGTTTTGGACTGTTGTAGCGTTGAAGTCAGTTTCCTAAAATTATAAGCATAATATGTAAATTAGATTTTGTGACAACCTTCTCTTGTATCTCAAATTTTTTTTTTTTAATAATGTAAGGCATTATTTCTCCAATTATATTATATTATATTATATTATATTATATTACATTATATTATATTATATTATATTATATTATATTATATTATATTATATTATATTTATTCATTCATTTTCTTTTTGGCTTAGTCCCTTTATTAATCTGGAGTCGCCACAACGAAATGAACCGCCAACTTATCCAACTCATGTTTAACGGAACAGATGCCCTTACAGCTGCAACCTATCTCAACCCTATCAATTTAGCTCACCTAATTTACCTGTACCGCATGTCTTTGCACTGTGGGGGAAACCGGAGCACCCACATATATTATATTATATTATATTATATTATATTATATTATATTATATTATATTATATTATATTATATTATATTATATTATATTATATTAATTATATTATATTATATCATATCATATCATATCATATCATATCATATCATTTTATATTATATTATATTATATTATATTATATTATATTATATTATATTATATTATATTAATTATATTATATTATATTATATTATATTATATTATATCATATCATATCATATCATATCATTTTATATTATATTATATTATATTATATTATATTATATTATATTATATTATATTATATTATATTATATTATATTATATTATATTATATTATTATCTTGGGCGATGCAGTGGCACAGTAGGTAGTGTTGTCGTCACATAGCAAGAAGGTCGCTGGTTTGAGCCTCGGCTGGGTCAGTTGGCATGTCTGTGTGGAGTTTGCATGTTCTTCCTGCCTTCGTGTGGGTTTCCTCCGGGTGCTCTGGTTTCCCCAAAAAATCCAAAGACGTGGTACAGGTGAATTGGGTAGGCTAAACTGTCTGTAGTGTATGTGTGTGAATGAGTGTGAATGAATTGATATTTCCCAATGATGGATTGTGGCTGGAAGATGTTATCGGCTGCATAAAAACATGCTGGATAAGTTGGCGGTTCATTCCGCTGTGGCAACTCCAGATTAATAAGGGACTAAGCCGAAAGGAAAATTAATGAATGAATATTATATCTAGAATTATTATTTAAATTAATACTTTTGTCATCCTTTACTCACCTTCATGTTATTTAAACCCATAAGGCTTTCACTCAATTTTGGAACACAAATTATTATGTTTTTAATCAAATCTCAGATTTCTGTCCTTCCACTAAAGTCTATTCCCCCAAGACTCTGACACTTGTAAGGTGTTTGTAAGGCAATCGTAAATTCAATTGCTTTATATGATCATTATTTTTTTTTTCATTTTGAATTTAATATTACTCCCATAAAAACATTGATTGCCTAATCTTTGATAAAATACTGTTATTCTGATTGGTGTTTACATGTAAATAAAACACTAAAATAAATCAGTGAATTATATACAGTGATTATATTAAATTTGTTTTAAAATCACAGCAGACTGAATTCTGTAACTCCTGATTGTCGGTGAAGTGACAAAAATCTTTCATTTAATATTTATTTATTCACGTTTTCGTTTATTTCCCTATAAACTGACACAATTTTAAATAGTTTTAAAATGACAGAGGGAAAGTAAATGAAGACACCATTTTAATTTTGGGGAACTAACCCTTTAATCTTAATATAATGTATGTTAAAATATTCATATAAGATTTATTACACAATTATCCTGATGCTGATGAATTGAAACTTAATGTATTTATTAAGTCATCATTAATATACTTTAAATATATCTCATTGTTTTAGTGTATTATTAAGGTTTACATTAATACATTAAGGGTCAATATCATTGACCAATACCTTCCTTAGGAATAACCACCTATTGTTGTTAGTATTAACCTTTTTTTTTTTTTTAACTCAGCACAAAGAATCATCTCTAATACAGAAGGTAACTCAATTTGTTTACAAGGAGCCCTGGAAGTGTCGTTGTGTTCTCTGGAGTGGATCTCTCTAGTGCTTTGAGGTTCCTCAAAGTACAGCATTGTGCCCCTTTGTATTTCCAGCCATCAGCCGCAACAGTGTAGCATTAGCAGATACAAATGACAGTACTTAGTACATACAATATTTTGAGAGGTAGAGAGCAGGTGCGGTGACCTTCATTGGGTTGTTCTCTTGTCCTGTGAGAGGAGACTCTGTTTCTTCTGTTCTGGAGTGGGGAAACATCACTATAGAAACACCAGAGGGTCTAATTTAAAACGATGCAGAGGGACTCGTTTAGAGCCAGTAAACATGACTAGTTGTTTACCCCAGTGTAGACGAAAAAAGATATTACTCTGGGGTTGCACTTTCAGAGCTAAGGAGGAAGGATTTTTACCTGTTTCAAATATCGAATAAAATGTTTTTCCTGAAGGTTTTTAATGAACTGGAGGATTTGACATCACAGTTTAATGTGTAACACTCCACTTTTTTTTCTGGGAATATTACAAATCCCCAGTTAAACAGTTGAGTTTTATAATTTTTTAATGCCAATCTTCTGGTTTGGTTTAGCACTTTTAGCTTAGCATAAACCATAGAATTGGATTAAAAAACCCAGCAGGGACAGACGTCAACATGATGTCAGATGGACATTGTACCCGAACATCATGGAACATTGCATTTTTTTTTTTTTTGGAAATGAAATGAAAATTGAGTTGACGTCAGAACCAAACTTCAGTCAATGACCAACATCCAACAGATGTTGCATTTTGGTATCTTTCCAACGCAAGCAAAAACAGCAAAATGTCAACATCTAATAATATTACAGCTTGATGTTGTGTTGACATTACCTCTATGAAGTCTATCAGATGTTGGAATTTGGTTGCCGAACCTGACGAATAGATGTCAGTATTTGATGTCAATATGACGTTGGTTTAAGATGTTGGCTTGACGTTGTATTTTGGTCACTATCCAACACAACCTAAAATCAACCAAATATCAACATCATTTCACATCATTATTGGACATCAAAATAACTTTGTTCTTAAATGCTGGTGACCTAAATCTAAGCTAATATTAACATAATATGGTTTTTTGTGTCTGCTGGGAACATTATTACATTATTTGCAAAACAATTGTTGATAATTTTTCTATTTAAAGCTAGACTATTCTGGAGTTAACTCATGTAACAGACAGAAAATTAAAAGTTTCCAATATGTCTCAATATATCTAGAAACTAGTTTCATTTTGTTGATTACATGATGTAACTACAGAAGAGTCAAGCTTTACATACTCAACTGAATGGATTCAAAACTGGTAAATCTCAATTCAATAATTAGGTGACTTGTAAATCGAACCTATTTCCAAATAAAGTGGAGTGTTCCTTTAAGATTATGGTGCATTCTAAAACTCTACAGGGGAAATGGAGCATGTATCTCAAAAGAGCACACTCACAGAAATGTAAAAATCATTTACCCATCCTCATGTTACTTCAAATCAGCCTGATGTTCTGTAGAAGCTTCTGTAGAAAATGTAAACATGAAATATGATAAAATAAAACCAAGCAGTGTCCAAATAAAAACTGGACTTTCGTATTTTGACAAAAACAAACATTGTTAAAATATCTCCTTTTAAAATCAAGTGGCAATTTCTTGTTGCTTAGGTGTTTGATTTAATCTTTTTTGAAGATTTCATTTTTAACAAACCTGCGACTTTTATTCTGTTGGACATTTCTTAAGCTATGATTTGGTTCTTTTTGTCCATTCAATGTAAGCCAGTGGTAAACTTTTATATATTCAATTTAATTCACCTTTATTTGTATAGCGCTTTTACAATGTAGATTGTGTCAAAGCAGCTGCACATAGAAGATCATAGCAAATTGAAACAGTGTCAGTTCAGTTTCAGTTTAGTTAAGTTATAGGTCCAATTTGGTGTCTGCATTTAGTAAAATTTGTAAAATAAGTGATTTTAAATACACGGGAAAGCATATTAAATGTATATAGTGTCAAATAATATTTGTGCAAATGTAAAAATATGTTTATTATTCAACGTAACAAAAATTAAACAGAATATTTTGGCAACGTTTTCCAATCTTCTATTGTCCAATTTTGAAGAGCCTGTGCGAATTGAAGCCTCAGTTTCCTGTTCTTAGCTGACAGGAGTGGCACCTGGTGTGGTCTTCTGCTGCTATAGCTCATCTACCTCAAGAATGACGTGTTGTGTGTTCAGAGATGCTCTTCTGCAGACCTCGGTTGTAACAAGTGGTTATTTGAGTTACTGTTGCCTTTCTATCAGCTCAAACCAGTCTGGCCATTCTCCTCTGACCTCTGGCATTAACAAGGAATTTGCGCCCACAGAACTGCTGCTCTCTGGATATTTTCTCTTGTCTGGACCATTCTCTGTAAACCCTAGAGATAGTTGTGCGTGAAAATCCCAGTAGATCAGCAGTTTCGGAAATACTCATACCAGCTTGTTTGGCACCAACAACCATGCCATGTTCAAAGTCACTTAAATCAGCTTTCTTCCCCATTCTGATGCCTGGTTTGAACTTCAGCAGATCGTCTTGACCATGTCTACATGCCTAAATGCTTTGAGTTACTGCCATGTGATTGGCTGATTAGAAATTTGCAACACAAGCAGTTGTACCTAATAAAGTGGCCAGCGAGTGTATGTGAGAATTACTGCTCATAATATATTTTAAATATTTAAACATTGCTGACAAATAGGTTATATACGCAGTGGCACAGTAGGTAGTGCTGTCGTCTCAGCAAGAAGGTCGCTGGTTCGAGCCTCAGCTGGATCAATTGGCATTTCTGTGTGGAGTTTGCATGTTCTCCCCACGTTCGCGTGGGTTTCCTCCGGGTACTCCGGTTTCCCCCACAAGTCCAAAGACATGTGGTACAGGTGAATTGGGTAGGCTAAATTGTCAGCAGCGTATGAGTGGGAATGAGTGTGTATGGTTGTTTCCCAGAGATGGGTTGCGGCTGGAAGGGGATCCGCTGCGTAAAACAAATGCTGGATAAGTTGGCGGTTCATTCCGCTGTGGCGACCCCAGATTAATATAGGGACTAAGTCGACAAGAAAATGAATGAATGAATAAATATTTTGTGTATGCGTGTGTCATCTTTGACCTGTAGAGAAAAACAGACATGTTTAAAATAACTTTAAGATCAAGATGCAACACACACACACACACACACACACACACAAAACATTATTTCTTGCTGTTTAGGCATTTGACTGCATCCCTTTTAAAAGATCCTAAGTTTAGCATCCCAGTTCGAGACCATCGTTACAGTCCTGCGGTTGCTAAGTGATTTGTTTGTTTTTGCCCCAAACCCCACATGGGACCCAGCAGTCCATTGCCTACCGCAACTCTCCTAAATGTCTGCCCTGAACCATCTGACGCCATGCCCTGTGTGTGAGAGTGTTGCGCATTAGCGACTGTGAATAAAAGTACAGTTAGGACAAAGAGCTTTGATGTCACCGACAGGAGCAGGGGAAAAATAAAGGGACAATATATATTTTTCCCCACTGCTCTATTCATGTATAATTGAAGAACCCCCTTTATGTCGGCTCTTTTGCTCACAAAAGCATGATGATGATGATGACTGACAGTTTTGGATGTGCCCCTTTGACTCTAGATAAGCATGGCTGACCTTTAGCGCACATATCTCCAAACTGCTGCATTATTTATGCCCGCTATTGGTTGTTATGCCACATGAGTCAGTGGAGAATTTTATGACTCACCTGTAATTGAACTGCAGTGAGGAAAAGGTGGCATAAAAAGCTTGAGCAGTGACGTAAATGCCTATAAAACTTCCTTAGAGTCTCATTTGCTGCAGGCCTTGATCATGATTTTGGACATTTCCAACTTAATGTAAACTATTATTAGTGCTGTGTAAGTTTTGACATATGTGTGTGTGTTTACTATGTTAATTTTGGATATGTGATACACACACATATATAGAAGCAAAACTATACAAAACAATTTTGTTAAAATCATTTATTCATTCATTTCCTTTAGCTTAGTCTCTATTTTAAAGTTTGCTACAGTGGAATGAACTGCCAACTATTCCAGCAAATGTTTTACACAGCAGGTGCAACCCAGTAATGGGAAACACCCATACACACACTACGGCCAGTTTAGTTTATTCAATTCACCTTTACAGCATGTGATTGGACTGCAGGGAAAACCAGAGCACATGGAGAAAACCCTGGGAACTTATACATACACTGGGAAATTTTTTTTTTAAACATTCTCTTTATTGTATTTTTCACATCAGTACACATTATAACTTTTATTAATGTATACTTTTTACCCTTTTAAACAAAAATTTGTAGCATCATGTTACTATTAAATGTATAAGAAAACTAAAATAAAAATACTGAGAAAAGTGGGGGGAGGAGGAAAAAACTTAAATAAATAATCATCATTCATTTTCTTTTCAGCTTAGTCCCTTTATTAATTTGGGGTCGCCACAGCGGAATGAACCACCAACTTATCCAGCATATGTTTTACGCAGCTGATGCCCTTCCAGCTGCAACCTACTGTATCTCTGGGAAACATCCAAACACACCCATTCGCACTAACATACTACGGACAATTTAACTTACTCAATTCACCTGTACCGCATGTCTTTGGACTGAGGGGGAAACCGGAGCACCCGTAGAAAACCCACAAGAATGCAGGGAGAACATGCAAACTCCACACAGAAACGCCTACTGACCTATCCAAGGCTCGAACCAGTGACCTTCTTGCTCTGAGGCGACAGCTCTACCTACTGTGCCACCGCGTCACCATAAATAAAATAAAAAATAATAAAATAACTAAATAAGGGGAAATTTAAAGTGTTTCTACTAGGGTTCAATCACTGCTCTCTTGTTAAAGTACTCAATAAATGGATTCCATATTACATGGAAATGCTTCGTTTTATTTTCAAGAGAAAGTCTTAGCTCATGTTGCAGGCAAGACATGGCATTTTTTATTAATATGGAGAAACGTGGAAGAGATTTTCTATTCCAATTCAGTAAAATCTATCTAAGTGCCAAAAAGGTTATAAATCTGATCACTCTATGTTGATTTTTACACTGGGAAAAAAAATTCTTAAATAGACATTTAAATGTATCACTTGTGTCATATACATTAACATTTTATAAATACATAAACATTTTCTCAAATATATGCGCGCATGTGTGTATTTATATGTATATAATTTAAATTTACACAGTACACATTTAAATTATGTCAAAACAAACTTATTTTGGATACAATTAATTTTTTTTATATGTTATATAATTTTACATTTAGTGACAAGATGAATCTAAATTTAGTTATCAATGTCAGTCTGCGGAGCACAACACATAGACACACACATATTACAAAGAAAACTTCTCAATTATATCTGTATGTCTATCTCTCTATCTTTTTTCATAGATACGTTTGATGAATAGCACAGCAGTAGTGTCAGCTGAAGCAGATTGATTTTATAGCACCAGGTTAAACTTTCTGACACCTTTATGGCAATCAAATACATTAAAAATAAATAAAGGCCACAACTGAACAACTGATGATCTCTAAGTGGCGGTCTTTAAATTTAAACCAAGAATAGACTTTTGTTGAAAACATTGTGTCCACCGGTCTCATTAGGTACGGTTAATATTAAATGAAACAAATTCATAAAATGACTATATACATTTTAGCCTATGCTTGTTAAACTGTTGCACTTTTTTGTGTTGTCAATATGCTTGTGTTTATGTAGGCCTATTGATGTGTGTGCAACATTTCTATATTTTTAACCACCTCCAAGGAATGTGGAAGTCACTGTCATTTTTATTTTGGGGGTCGCGGGCTGAAAAGTTTGGGAACCTCTGCTATATACCAGAATATATCATTTGAGCATTGATATCACAGTGTGCAAATCTGAAATAGTCTTCGCAGGATCTGCAATGTCAAGTTGAGAAATTATAATAAACCAAATGTGCGCAACGTGGCAGCAGGCATGACAAAAGTTTTTTTTAACCTTGTGTCACATTGTTTAAATAGCAAATGCATCTGTGCACCCATGGGCGTGCTGGTCTGAAAAGGAGGTGGCATGTTGAAAAAGTGACATTGTTAGCATGTTGCTATTTTGAGTCAACTGAAAAAAGCCGTGCCATTGAAGGGAAAGGGAGATGAGACTGGTTAGTGCAATTACTTCTTAACAGAATAAGGACAATCCTTTTACACCTTGCACCAGGCATTCTGACCCTTTTTCACATTTTTAAAATAGCAAAAGCGGTTTTGGACACACCCTAAGTCATCTTTCCTGCACTGTGTGCTTTAAACCATGCACCTACATCATTAAACTAGTTCATATAGATAATATAATGCATTTACATAGGAAAATAATTGGAAAGGATCACAGTGGAATGGAAAAACTTCATAAGTAAAATGAAAGTAAATAATAAAAAATAACTTCAATAAAAAAACTTCAATCGATTATATAAAACTTGCACTCAAATCTTGTTGGAAAACAAATCACAAATATCAACGTTTACAGACAGCATGAAACAGAAGTTAAGGTTTCTCTAATGTGACGTACATCCACTTGAAACGATCCTGAAATGAGGAAAAATTTCATCCTTTCGGGACCGATTGGATTGTTGGAAGATGAGTGTTGCTAACAAAATGGAGGAAGACCGAAGAATGGATGAAGGCAGGGCAGAAATAAGATACGGCCTGATAGCCCTTCCCGAAGGGCTTTCCATGTGACCAGAAGTGAAGAAAAGCCTTTTTTAAGAGGGAAAGTAAGTTACGTTATTTGATTAAAGATTCTGATGGCAAAAAGATAACGAAGCCCACAGATTTATCATTAATAGCAAGCACTACTGTATACACTACCTGACAAAAGTCTTGTCGTCAATCCCTTGTAAGAGCAATAAACTATAACTTTACTTTTTCAATCAATCATCTGTTGAACTGTATCACAAATACTGCAGAAGACCTATTGGAACCCGCATGGACTCAAAATTCGAAATCAGTCAACTTTGGTGAAGGAAAAATCATGGTTTGGGGTTACTTTTAGTATGGGGGCATGCGAGATATGCAGAGTGGATGGCAACAACAACAGCCTGAGATATCAAGACGTTTGTGCTGCCCATTACATTACAAACCACAGGAGAGGGCAAATTCTTCAGCAGGATAGCGCTCCTTCTCATACTTCAGGTTCAACATCAAAGTTCCTGAAAGCAAAGAAGGTCAAGGTGCTCCAGGATTGGCCAACCCAGCCACCAGACATAAACATTATTGAGCATGTATAAGGTAAAATGATGGAGGAGGCATTGAAGATTAATCCAAAGAATCTTGATAAACTATGAAAGTCCTGCTAGAACGCTTTCTTTGCTGTTCCAGATGACTAATAATAAGTGATTTGAGTCATTGCAGAGATGTATGGATGCAGTCCTCCAAGCTCATGAGAGTCATTTCATTTTTCATTTCATTTTCTTGTCGGCTTAGTCCCTTTATTAATCCGGGGTTGCCACAGCGGAATGAACCGCCAACTTATCCAGCAAGTTTTTACGCAGCGGATGCCCTTCCAGCCGCAACCTATCTCTGGGAAACATTCACACACACACTCATACACTACAGACATTTTAGCCTACCCAATTCACCTGTACCGCATGTCTTTGGACTGTGGGGGAAAGCGGAGCACCCGGAGGAAAACCCACGCGAACGCAGGGAGAACAAGCAAACTCCACACAGAAACGCCAACTGAGCCGAGGCTCGAACCAGCGACCTTCTTGCTGTGAGGCGAACATGCTACCCGCTGCGCCACTGTGTCGCCCCTTCATGAGAGTCATGCACAATATAAATCATTTTTCCACTGCACCATGACTTTATATTCTACTCTGTGCATTATTTCTGTTAAGTGACAAGACTTTTGTCTAAGCAAAAGAGAAAGAGAAAAACAAAGCCAGAGAGAGGATCCATCCAGTTGTTATTTGCCGAATTTCGTGACACGAGGGTTATGAAAGCTTCCTGGTCTGTTACCAGGACAACCAATTATTCGCCAGTGGTATCATCCCAGGGTTTTGATAAAGCACACTTGTAACATGGCACTTTTGTCCAGCATAAAAGGGCCGGAACATTGTTGTGAAAAGGCTAGCGTCCTTACAGGGTACTTAAAGCACCCTCTCTATTCAGGTCAGTGACGCTCAATCGGATGTGTGTTTGTGCACTGTTTCATGTGTGTGTGTTCAGTTTCACCTAAACATGATGCTACTCAATTATAATTGCAACAAAAATGGCAGAACACCACCCCAAGAATTATGACACAAGCAAGAAAAGCTAACATTTATCCTTGATTGACAGGTTCGATGAACGCGCTCCTCTCGACTGTGTGTTTGAAGCTCCATTTGTTTAAATGACAGCGACATCATTGCATTTGATCTATTATGTCTGACGATGCAGATAAAACTCAGTGTCTGTCTTTGTGAGGTTCATGGCCCTGTTACATTGAGCTGTCATGGGGAGATGTTAAAGGCAATAGAAGACAATGGTAGAATGACTGGAAACCCTCAGCTCATGTTCAGGCAAGAAATTGAAAGAGATGACACAGTGGTTTTTATTAGAAAATAAGGTTAATGGTGTCAAGGTGAATCTGCTGCAAACAAGAACAAATAACTTACGTGTACAGTACATTAATACAGCTACGTTTGTATATTTAACAAAACGGTCTCTGTTCACTAGCATTTTTCAAATGTTTCTCATTCACACTCAGATGTAGAAAACTGCTAATATCGTCTTACTTCTCGTTCATAAATTCTAAGGTGAACGGCATGCAATGCAAAACACTGGCACAATATTTCACATTGTTACAAGACACATTCAGAAAGCTATGGCATTTACTTGTTACCTTTGTCTGCGGCACTGAGGACAAGCATTGAATCAACAGAAAGGGACAGCTTTATGTACTAAAGCTGCACAATATATTGTTTCAACATTGATATCACAATGGTCGAATTTGCAATAGTCATATCGCAGGATATGCAATGATGAGTCTGAATCTTGGATGACCAGAAGCCATAGAACACATAAAAACACATAGAACACCATAGAATGTGGTTTGTTGAGTCACTGCTCTGTTTAACCAAAATACAGTAAAAGTTTATCATTTGCATGTGTTTTAAGGCTTGTGACTGCATTTCAAGAGAGTTTAAAACATTTGGGCACAAACAATTCTAATGTTTAGAGAATATGTTCTTATAAAATATTTTCTTATTTCTTAAAATATTTTCTTGTTTCTAGTCCAAATATTTACATTTTAAAGTGAAAATAAGAGAAGTTTACATAGATTTTTTTTCAAAATCGTGCAGCCCTACTATATATTGTTTCAGAATTTGTAACAGTCACATCGCAGGACCTGCAATGTCAAAATGGGATTATTATTAACCAGTAACAGTTACTTGTGATGTCATGCTATAATCTGTAATCTAATAGTGTAAAAGATTTTTATTTAAGTGTGTTTTTAAGGCTTCTGGCTACTATTTGAAGCAAATTTAAACCATTTGGACACAAAACAGTATAAACTTTGCCTCTTTAATACAGATTAATTGTCTTTATTTAGACAATGAAGACTATACAATGTTATTTTGCGTTCGATTACTCAATTTCTGCAGCTCAATGCTGTTAGACTCCAAAAACCATTTAATTCATTGTTATATTTGTTCTATTGATTTCTTCTGTGCTTTAATTAATATTATTTTGTATATTTTTGTGTGATTTTGTATTTTTATGCAGATGCACTTCCCTAAAAATCATTCAATTGATGTTAAATTGTGAATGAGTCATCTTGTAAAATTATGCTCTTATCACAGTATATATAGAAAAAGCGAAAAAATCATAATGTATATATCCTCTATGGGCCTTATCATACACCTGGCGCAATAAGGCGCAAAATGTGTTTGTTTAGTTGCTTTTTTCCAGACCAGCGCAACCCTAATTTTCACGTTTTACGCCACGTTGTTTAAATAGCAAATCCATTTGCACCACTTTTTGAATTCAAGGGTTTTTCGGACTTAAAAGGGGGTGTGTTAAGGCGCATTGTTGGCATGTTGCTATTTTGAATAACTGAAATAAACTGCGCCACTGACCAACTGAAAGCAGGTCTAAAGTCCAGCGTAGTTACTTTTGCGCCTATGCAGGTTTAAACAATTACACATTGCTTAATACACACAGGATGTACAGCAATACACAAATATCTTTGCATATGAAAAAAATTAAAGAATAAAATGTTACAAAAATTATTATTTTCTACATAAATATAAAAACCACTTCCTCCATGTCTTCATGTTGGGGGCTTTTTTCAGTTTATTCATGATATTTTGCATTTGTAGAATGTTATTATTCTTATTATTCATTTAATAATGAGTATTATTCATTATATGCATAATTATATTTGGTTTAATAAAAACAAGTTTAGATTTGTCCATCTGTCTGGTTTTAGAGACTTATGCATCACCATATGGGGCATAAGAATAGGAGATGTGTTTGGATATAACTCAGTTTTTTGACCACACTTCGTTATTTTTGTTCATTTATTAGTTTGCTGGAAATTAGAACTGAATTTAAAAATAGTTTTGAAACAAATCTTTGCAGTTAACAAACGAAATTAAATGTATAGGCTAAAGGATATCTGGATTGCATACAATACAGTTTCCTTATCCACAAAAGTAAAGAAGTAAAGAGTAAAAGTAAATTATAATAAAGAGGCCGAATGATGGAGGCTGTTTAACTGTCTTCTCGCTAGTGAAGAGATCAGTTTTTCTACTTACAAATTTCGCCATTTATACAAACAAAGACAGGCACAGCTATATTTAGCTGGTTTTGATTTGTTTTAGCTTTAGTTTGCATACTTTCAATTACTTTCAATGTTCCATGTTTCATCACTTTTATTGTGAAAGCTACTATAAGAACCAAAAAAAAAACTTCAATCATGGCCTATTCTATCTTCCAGCTTATGTCAGAGTTCTTACTGGTGTTACGGATAAGAACCAGGATAACAGACCTAGAGGCAAAACCTTTTAGTCATTTAGTTTATAGGGTTATTACAGGGTGTAGTCTAGCTAATTTTTTAAATTATCTCAACCTAGTCAAACTGACTACAAATATTAAGGTACCTCAGGGTTTCTTATTAGAAACCCAATCAGCTTATTAAAATATGTTAAAGCAACATAAAAACATTAATTATCATATTTTTCTATGTAATATTTAACTTGTTGTAGAAGCTGGTTGGCTTGTGACTTCCATTGTAACAGGTTCTATGTGTCTTAATCTCTAAACTACATTTTCATCTCTCGGTTCTGTCTGCCATTTCTGTGTCAGTCTTAATAAGAGTTTGCTTAGGGTCACCGGGGTGAATCAGGTCTGTAAGAGTCTCAGATTGAGTCATCTCTTCTTTTCTTATTCAATCTCTGACAGTTGGCAGTACAATGTCCAAACCTTGGAAGAAGTAAAAAAAAAATCTTATTTTCCACCTGGGATCCATTTAAGAACCAGACCTGTATGTCTTTGTATGAGTGTGCATGTGCATGCATCTATGCTTATTCACCATGGCAGCATTAATCCAGCACATCCAACACAATCTCACGCCAATTCATAACTTTTTGATTTAGTGACTATTCCTACAATACTATTCGTACAATTTAGTACGACTTACTTATCGCCCAATGTCGGATGGGTTTAGGGGTAGGGTTGGGTGCCACGCCTCCTTTTTAAAATCATACATTATTGTATGGCTGAACTTGTATGACTGTTAATGTATGAATTAACCGCTATACTGAAAAAACGTAAACAAGTTACGTTTCCTTGATTTAGATCAGGCTGGCACATCTCAGCTTTCAGTGGTCTCATTTGGGTGCTCTTAAAAGGAACAGTCATGGACTGATGTGGCTGGAATATCAAAAGCATCAGCAGTGACCACACAGGCAATCACTGGCCATCGATCAATCTGAGTGACAATGGAGCAGTGATGAAAGAGAGACAGTGACAGGAGAAGCCATGAGACGAGGCCACAAAAGACATTTGCTTCGTTTTCTTGCTGACAGGAACGTAACAGCGATAGACGTGACTCTGAGAAAAACCACTGAAAGATCAAGACGGAGATCAAGAATTAATGTGTGTGACCTCTTGTATTGTAAAGTAACAATGAAATAATACTTACTGGCTGCAAGAATGGGGAAATATTGTTAACTAGTATACAACAACTAAATCACTTTTAAATGTTGCATTTTTTGGAAAGAGCATTTACTTCTGAGCTATTAGACTAGATAACAAAATTTAAAATAACCACAATATTCTGATTTTAAGAGATTTTTTTTAAAGGGTCACGAAACACTAAAACGCTTTTTTTGAGGACACATATCTTCACCTTGGAATTTTAAGGTTCTCTCTGCATTCTGAATGATTTTGAGATATTGAGCTTCAAAGTTTTTGCATTCCATATAGCAAACAGTATGTGTGTAACCATTTTCTTTCATACATTAACATGACAGAGACCCTAAATGTACTCTAAATATAAATTATCAAAAAAATTATAAAAATCTTACATTTGCAAATTGGGGTAAAACACATAGAGAAAATGCAGATAGAACCTTCTAATTTGAGTCA
Organism: Danio rerio; assembly: GCF_052040795.2. Lineage (NCBI taxonomy): Eukaryota > Metazoa > Chordata > Actinopteri > Cypriniformes > Danionidae > Danio > Danio rerio. Next base: position 32,694,968 of record NC_141039.2, on the reverse strand, counting down.
TTTTCTGCTTGCAATTATAAGGTTCTATCTGGCAGATCATTATTTAAAGCATTACTTTTCAATAAATACAATAAAAAATGGTGTTGTAAAAAAATGTTGAGGCTTGAGAAAGCATTTTTCTTTTCTATAACATTTATTTAATGTGTTAGGATGAATATATATATATATATATATATATATATATATATATATATATATATATATATATATATATATATATATATATATATATATATATATATATATTATTTATTTATTTATTTTTTATTTATTTTTTTGTGAATTAAGGGTATAAGGCTGTGCTAAATATTTTATGCAGTGCAGCTGTTAATTGTATGTAATTAATTTGGTCTTCTCTATTGAATTTTATGCATTATATGAACTATTGAATTATATTTGTTGAATTGTATGCCCCATAAATTAAATAGGTATTCGCCCTTCAAGGCTTAATATCAAATTTAAAGACTCTAAAAGAAAACAAACAATGAGCAAATGAGTTTAATAACACTGAAAAATATTTCACTGACTATACACACAAATAAAAATATTTTATGTATTACATTTTATTAATAAAAAGTTTCTTTTTCAACAATGTAAACTGTAACAATTAATCTCAATGTAAAAAAAAAACACTTCCAAATCATCACATTTACACACATCTTTTCAATGCTGATTGGCTTACAGAAATAACTTTATAGATTCAAGCTAGACTCTGTAGATAAAGCCTTTTTTTGTTTTTTTAAATAAAATGTCTTAAAATGTAAACAACTTCTACAAAAATATAATTTAATGTAAATGAGTTGTCATTTAATAAAAAAATATGTGAATAAGTCAGTTAGAACCTTATAATTCTAAGGTGACCATATATTTCACTAAAAAGTGACATTTTTGAAAGTGAAAAAAAGTTGTGTGCTGTTTACAGCAAATTCATTCTTCTGGTTTAAAAAGAAATTTTGAAGCTACGTCACAGCGATGAGATCATTGTGTAAATTCCTGTGTAAAGAATGGCAGTCTGTACCGGCCGGTACAAAGTGACAACATTAAGTTTTCAGCACATCTGTTCATTAATTCATGAGAAAGACCTGGTTCGAACCAATCAGCACACTCTATTGTGAACGAAATGCAACTTTATTGATATGCATGATATAACTTCGAAGACTCTTTTTACTTTTACAATGTTCAGAGAGTTGTGTTGCCAACTGTAATTCAAACAAGTAGTAGAAGAATTGCTTGTAGACATGGGTTGTCAGGTGAAATCCAGTTTTGCCACTCGTCTCCTTTTAAAAAACTACGCAGTTCCAGTTGATTGTTGATTGTCCTGTCTCTACGAGTTTGGTGTGTGATCAATGTTTGTTATTTATGTTTCTCCAGATGGCAAAGTTAGTTTGTATTGTCAGCAGTACTCTTTAAGTTATTTAAAGACATACCTAAGTCAAAAGGATTTAGTTACTAAGTTTACAGTAATATCACTACAATATATGGACTGAAAATCCTCCACTTCCACACAGCTCTCGGTTCCACTGTAAAGGCTGCTCAATGAATTACTGTCTATTTACCCTGTGTCTGGGTTAATCAGCTATAGTGCACATGATGAAACCTTTTTATGCAAACCCCTCCCTTTTTTTTCCACTCGATACTCCCACCCAGGGCACGTCATTTTACCGATCCCCCTCCTCAACTGCCCTTCATCTTGTAACTACACGTTGCAACGACGCGTAGCATAAGCTGTGATTGCTCAGCTTAGTACTGGTGATGAGCATGGGCAGTGCTGAGAGCCATGAGTCCAATAAAGTGAGTTTATAAGTATTGATTCCCATCAAGAAGCTCTAGATGGAAACTTTTGTTTTTTGTTTACCTTATGATTAAAGTTGTTGCACGTCTACCGGTTCCTGCCTTGAAATGAGCAACTTTGAGCTACTTGTAGCGTTTAGAAAAAACAAAAATACCTGTGAAGAAACTCAACACGAAGGAACATAAAACCTACTGCCAGCTATAGTCTAAAAAGTTTTATTGCAGAGCAACACAAACAGCCTGCAGAAGTATAAAGCCTCGTTTATACTTCTGCGGCGAATGATTGCTGAGACCCATGCCACATGCCTTGCACGTTACCAGGCTGCGCTTGAGCATACACGTGCGCTTGACGCAGAAGTATAAATCAGGCTTAAATGCACAGCTACATGCAAGGCTTGCGCAGTGGGACAAACCGATCCCTCAACGCAGAAGTATAAACCAGCCTTGAGACAGGGGGTATTATGGCCCTTTAAAGACTGTTTGTTAAAAGGTCAGTTTACATCAAAATAAAAATACTCACTTTTAAAGGCTTTTTAAAGACTTCTGTTCATGTTCTTACCCAGTAGTCACCGGACATGACACAGTAAAATTGCAGTTAGACTCCAGCTTCAGGCTACCTTTGAATTTTGGTTGTATATGAAAATCAGGTTGATGTCAGAACCCAACGTACATTTCATTAATTTTAGTGAGTACACGACACAACATAAAAGCAACCAACGGCTAATGATGTTAGCTTTTGATATTAGCCACTTTCACACAGCAATACTGGTAAATAACTGGAAAATTACTGAAACGATTTACTGGTAAATTCAAAAAAAGCACTGTTCATACAGGCTAGGACGTTCCGGAATTGTACCGGAAAAGAGCATTCACACGTCCATTCCAATGCCGGTAAATTCTGATATCATCAACCAGAAATGAGCTCTAAATGGCTGCGCTTGTATTTGTAAACATAGAAGGGGTCGGTTTTGTTGAAGATTTCACTTTTATTTAAAGCTTTAACCTTCATGCAGCAGCTTTGTCCCACAAACATCCAAAGACAGAAACACTACATTACAAATTCTGTGGAGGAATATGTGTATTGTAAACAACTTCAATAAAATCACATAGAGGAACACTTTCGTTTGTTGAGATGTCCATAATATGTGTGTGTGCTGGTGCTCCCCGGCTGCTTCATGTGCACACGCGTCAAGCAACGGAAGCCGAGGTATAATAAACATTTTATCGATAATTTTTACACAGTTGGCATTAAGGAGGAACAGAAATCTTCTCTGACTAACATCTAGCAGCTGAATGTGTCTGGAAAAATATTCAAAGGCTTTTATTTTCATAAACAAAGCAGATGTGAATGCGTCTGAGTGTTCTGATTGGCTGGAGTAGACATCTTACTTCAGCGCGTTCTAAGCGTGAACACACTCTTTCTGGCAATCTTCCTTCTGCATTCACACAGAGCAGTATTCCAGCAAATTACCGGTAATGCTACGACTTCTTTTTCCGGAAAATTGGCAGAACGAATTTACTGGTATTTTCAAAAAGGGCCTGATCACACAGACAGACCTTTCCAGAAAATTGCCGGTAATGTACAGATGTCACATCATGACATTAAAGTGACGTTGAATTTTAGTTAGGTAATTACACAAACCAACCAAATATAAACGTCTACTGATGTTAGACTTTGACAAGGTATATGAGTGTCATATCATGACGTTAAAATCATGGATTTTAGTTCATTTTTAGTTAAGTCACAGCCTAAAACCAACAAAATATCAACACCATATGACTTGTTTATCAGCTGACGTTGGTTTTAGATAGATTGATGTCAAATTTTGGTCACCTGACATCACAACCAAAATAGAACTAAAGATCAACGTGATCTGTGCCCAGGGCCAGAGCAAGCTGAACTGCCGCTCTAGGCAGAGCACGATCATGCCGCCCTCAACCCCAATATGTGAAAACGAAAGTAACCGGTTATGAAAATGAAGTGAGGTGTCGCGGACCTCTATTCTGCCACCCTATGCGCGGATATAACTGAGGACGCGCGGGTGCTGAGGGAGGGAGGGAGATGTTGCCGACGCTGCTCTCTCTATTCTGCCGTCCTATGTGCGGAAATAACTGAGGACGCGTGGGTGTCGCAGACCTCTAATCTGTCGCCCTATGCGCGGATATAACTGAGGACGCGCGGGTGCTGAGGGAGCGAGGGAGATGTTGCCGACGCTGCTCTCTCTATTCTGCCGTCCTATGTGCGGAAATAACTGAGGATGCGTGGGTGTCGCAGACCTCTAATCTGTCGGCCTATGCGCGGATATAACTGAGGACCTGCAGGTGCTGATGGAGGTGTCGCTGACGCTGCCCTCTCTATTCTGTCGCCTATGCGCGAATATATCTGAGGACGCGGATGGTGAGGGAGGTGTCGCGGACATAACTGAGGACGCGGGGGGTAAGGGGGGCGTTGCGGACGCCGCCCTCTCTATGCTGCCACCCTAGGGCGGCCACCTAGGTCGCCTCTATGGACGCGCCGGCCCTGTCTGTGCCTACTGAGTTGGTTCTTTGAAATATTGTTAACTAGTCAAATAGCTCAGAAGTAAACGCTCTTTTTAAAATCGCGAGCAGTTAAAAGTGATTTAACACCTGTTATGGTTATTGTAATTAAATCAATGGTAATGATAGCATATAATGTCAGATTTTAAATTACCATTGGGAAACATTTGGATTATTAAGGCTCCATGACTCAGATGCTCTGTTCACTACAAAATCAATTCCCGTTCAATATATTTTAATGCACTCATAACTGCACCACATTACTGCAATAAAATGAGAATGTAAAGTTTAAGAACAGCTGAAATATAGTGCGACGTTATATTCCTCATGAAACTAAAATCTTTTTTTAGTAGAGTACTTAAGTAGACTTTTAACTGAGGCCATTACTATTATTTATATTTGTTTTATCATTTAATATTCATTCATGTGAGCTAGTAAAGGACACTTATAAAAACACACACTTTCATGTGTTCACATAAAAGAATCTAAACTCCTGATGTGTGTCTGTCTACTCACAGCATGCACACACACTTTCAGTATATGAACGTAATGTGAGTGTACTTCAGTGAACTGTTTGGATTTTCCTGAAAGGAGTTTAATGTTTGCTGTAATATAGTGGATGTTGAAAAGCTATCAAAGCAATCATCTACTTGTTCGGGAGCCTAAAGCTAACCACGTAGTGCAGTCTGGTTGCCCTTCAGTAGTTTTTTTTCCCCTTTTCTTTCATTTGACAAGCCAGCAACTGACAGCTGTGTGTAGTTCAAACTTTAAAACATGAAACATTAATCTGCAAATCCTCACAGATAAGCATCACTTCTGCTCAAGGAAAGAGAAACGGCATAGTGACGGGCGGCAGTACCTTTACAATGTCTCCCACATTTCTTCCCTAGTAAGACTAATCCGCAAGCAGCCGTCATAATCCTATAGGAGTCGCAAAAAAAAAAAAGCAAGCGTTCATTGATAAGCAGAAACGTCCTCTCTGGTGACAAATGAAGCAAGAACTGACTCATCACACGGAAACTCAGGAGAGATTATACTCTGCTGCAAACAAATGGGAAAAGAAGTTTCCATTGTAATGCAAAGAACAAGTTAAACCATTTTTCACAACACAAGCCAATGGGTAGATTAAAGCTTTAATGGTGCTTTGTATTTTTTACATTAATCTTAAAACTGCCTGCCCATTTTTCTTATCAGCTGTGGTGCCTTGGTAAGTTTTCTGCAACATTTGCTCTCCTGACAGGCATTAAATTGAGCTTTGCAGTAAATCTGAGGTTTTAAATGGAGCTGCTGTGTCCAGCCAATACCTTGGACACCAAACGCACACAGCTGGGATCTGCTTCCTTTAAAATCCACCCGGTCCCTTTAAAAGCCAGAGTGTGGTTCAACACTACATCTATCTGTCAATAAAAATGCTTTTTAACTGGAAGCAACACACTGCGTTAATTGGGAAAAGAGGTTTGAAGTACTTTGATGCAAAATAAGTTAGCAAATATTTTAATTAGATTTATTGGGCTTTGCTTTTAATCTGCTGCATCTATTTGACTCGTTCTGCAATCATTTATTAAAGTCTGCAAAGCTAAACATAGAATTGCTTGCTGCCAATAAATGTTTATGCAGCCATTGGAAGTAGATTTTAAATCAATTTATGATTGTAAAAATCCATATCAGGATAGTTCGAACTAAGATAAGATTTGCACAAAACAGTAAGTGAAGAATAACTGATTTAAACAGGGTGTTTTTTCCAAATTTTTCCAATTGTACATTTTGCTAGTTAATCACAATCTGGGCCTTTTGTTAAAGGGTTAGTTCACATCAAAATAAAAATATATTTTTTTTTAAATACTCACTTTTAAAGGCTTTTTAAATACTTCTGTTCATGTTCTTTGGGGTAAATGTTTACTTGTAAAAGCAATACAACAAAAACTATATTAAAAATGTTTATGAAACTATCACTGTCTCTTTATTAGACTTGGATTATACACTAATACAGATTTTTTTTTCATGGCTATTCCAGTTTTAAAGTGCCAGAAATTATTTTAAGAATTATATTTTTATTAAAAATAATATTTTAATATTTGCCTTATATGAAAGGCAAAGTCCTCTAGATTACTCTTATTTTACCAAAATAAAATATGATCATGCCTTGATTTTTATTTATTTAATTAGGACAGCAAGGTCTGACTTTGCTTAGACAAAAGTCTTGCCACTTAACAGAAATAATGTACAGTATAAAATATAAAGTCATGCATGGTGCAGTGGAAAAATAATGAATATTATGTATGACTCCTATGAACTTGGACGACTGCATCCATACATCTCTGCAATGACTCAAATCACTTATTAATAAAGTCAGCTGGAATGGCAAAGAAAGCGTTCTTGCAGAACTCCCAAAGTTCATCAAGATCATTTGGATTCATCTTCAATGCCTCCTCCTTTCTCTTCCCTTACAAAAAATCACTGCATTTTTTAAAAAGACTACTGCAATTTTTAAAGGAATACTGCCGTTGTAGTTAACTTCTGGAAAGTGCAGGGGTTTTTTTTGGACACGAAAAAAACGTATTCAAGTATATTGCAGTATTACTGTAATACAACTGAAGTACTACAATACAACCAACTACAGCACATCTACTACAATACAACGGAAGTACTACTACAGTACCACTGCAATAGTACTGAAATATTAAAACTACTTTAATGCAGTACAACTACTGCAATGGTACTGAAGTAATACTACTACTGTAATGCAGTACTGCTACTGCAATGTTATTGAAGTAATACTACTACTATAATGCAGTACTGCTACTGCAATACATGTTAAACAATTGATTGCATACATCAGTATAAAAAGTGCACTTTGGTTCTGTTATGTATTGCAGTATTGTAGATGCATTTCTGTAGTTACTTCTGAAAAGTGCAATACAATATATTGTGGTAGTAATTCAGCAATTCAACTGAAGTGCTGAAACCTCATTTGGAAACCATTGTCCACTATGCAGGAAAAGCAATAGTTGTACTGTAGTTGTAATGTAGAAGTACTTCAGTTGTATTGCAATAGCAGTATGGGAGTTGTACTGTAGTAGTACTTCAGTTGTATTACAGTAGCAATACTGCATTATAGTAGTTATATTGCAGTAGTTGTACTGTAGTAGTAACTCAGTTGAATTGCAGTAGTTGTACTGCATTTGTGCTGTAGTAGTACTTCAGTTGTATTGTAGTAGATGTACTGCAGTTGGTTGTATTGTAGTACTTCAGTTGGATCGCAGTCATACTGTCTGCAATATACTTAAATAACATAGTTTTATTTATTTTTTTTTAACTGCAGTAATTTTTGTAAGGGCCCTCTCAGTTTATTTAATGTTACTTCAGTTGTGCTGCAAATTTTACTGCTGTTGAACTTTATTGCATTTTAGTTGCTGTTGTACTGTTTAGTTCACTGCAGTTATTTTTTATTATTCATTTTTGCAAATAAACTCTTAAAATTCTGATTAGAAATTTACTTGAATCCAAAAAACATCCCTGAAAAAAGTACAAAATATTCCTGGAAGATGTTGAAGAACAAACCCCTTGTCACACAAGTGCAGTGCAGTTCTTACCACACCATTGGCATATTAGACTACAGTAGCACATGTGCAGTAAAGACAGAGTTTACTTGTTTTTACTGCAGTTTTACTGCAACTTATACTGCTGTTGAACTTTATTGTACTGTATTTGAACTGTGTTGTTACTTCATTGCATGCAATTTTGCAATTATACTTTACTGCAGTTATACTTTTATAAACTGCTGTTGTACTGCAGTTTTAATTCAGTTCACTGCAGTTTTTTGTAAGGGGTTACCCCAGACAAGCTCAATAATGTTCATTCTGGTGACTGGGCTGGCCAATCCTGGAGTACCTTGCCTTTTTTGCTTTCAGGAACTTTGATGTGAAGGCAGAGGTATGAGAAGGAGCGCTATCCTGCTGAAGATTTTGCACTGTTGATGTTGCCATCCACTCTGCAGATCTCTCACATGACCCCATACTGAATGTAACCCTAAACCATGATTTTTCCTTCACCAAACTTGACTGATATCTGTGAGATATCTGGGTTCTAATAGGTCTTCTGCAGTATTTGTGATGATTGAGATGCAGTTCAACAGATGGTTGATAGGAAACTCTACTTTCTGCCACTTTTCCAAATGATTGAGTCAAGTTATTATTTGTTGCTCTCACTGGGAATGACAATACTTTTGTTGGGTAGTGTATAGTGCCTTTTGTGTCTATCTGAAAGTAAAAAATAAAAGTATATATTTATGGATCTTTGAACAATTGTAGTAAAACCACACACAGCATGTTCAAGTTATTGCTGTTAAAACTCCCAGGTAATCAGTACCACACATTCTCCCACAGATTCCAAAGCAATATGGGTGTAGATTAACTTTTATAAAGAGACGTCGCTTTCCAATTTGAGTCACTCTTCATTTCCTTTTCAGTTTCATGGAGGGCTCTGGAGTAATGATTGACAGATTTTTGTTTCCTCTAGCATGGCGCCACTTTGAGCAGTCACTCATTACAAACCAGTTAACAAAGGTTGGCCTGTGGGCAGGAGTGCTTGCAGAGTTTGATGGAGCCTTTCTGATCGAAAACAATAGTGGATTGTCTCACAAACCTCAAAGAAGCAGCTTTTCAGAGCCTTGAGGCGAATGTTGTCAGCCATACAGTTCATTAACCACTTAGATCTTTAATTAAACTCCCCTGTCTAAAGTTAACTAGTCAGAAAGATGCCAGGATTAGCAGGGCCGCCAGAACACAGAATTCCAAAAAAGGTCAGCGACAGAGAGGGAGTGAAATAGAGAAAGAGAAAGCGAGAAGGAGAGAGAGAGGAGATGAATGCTCACCTCTGATTAGTCATCATGATCCCACTAAAATGACCTTCCATCGGGGGGAGAAAATAGTGCCGTGGGCGAGCGGCTCTTTCAGATGAGTTCCTCTGCTACTGCTGCTGTATTCCATCGTCATGTGCCCCTCGTCAACTATTTAGACCTGCTCAATATTAATGAACTTTAATAATCTGGGAGCGGAGATAATGACTCATTAACACAGTCCCTCATTTGTCATTTGGCACCCAAATATATCCATTTTCAAGGCCAAGGGCTATTTGGATTTGGTATAATATATCTCGGATTCTGCCACGGGCAGACATGTTATAAGCCATAATGTCATGACAAAGTGTAAAATCCCAGAAGAAATGTGGGTAACATCTGCTAACCGAAGACAGAGAAAAGAAAAACATCATATGAGATTAGTACAAGTCAGTCTATGTTCTGCGTTTTTTACATTTTCAACTTCCTTTAGTGAGCAATCTTGCTGTAGGAGCTTGAAAAATATCTACAAAGCACAAACTCCACTCAAAAGTTCATAAATGCGGTTCTTCTGAACTATTCTGAGAATATGCTTTTCACAATAGCATGGATTTAAATCATTGCTGATGAGTTGTGTTTGGCTAGGCTCAGCTTGAATTAACTCCACAACAAATACATAAAAAAACCATTGGGAAAGTTCTTACACTCTCAGAAATAAAGGTACAGGAGCTGTCACTGGGGCAGTACCTTTTCAAAATGTACATATTTGTACATGAAGGGTCCATAATGGTATCTTAAAGGTACTTTTAGGTACATTTGGTACTAATATATACATTTGAGGTACCACTGTGGACTCTTTGGGTACAAATATGTATCTTTTTAAAAGGTACTGCCCCAGTGACAGCTCCTGTGCCTTTATTTTCTGAGAGTTTACTGTAGTGACTTTTACAAATGTTATGTGAGATCTGCTTCCTTCATGTCTGTCACTGTGCTGTTTATCTGATGCAGCCGGGGACTGAAGCACACTCTGACTCTTGAAAACAGCTACAGTGTGTTCTGACCAGAAAACTCAAATAGTCTGAAAGCTATAATAAACAATCTGATGGGTGTTGTGAGCTGAAACTTTACAGAGACGTTCTAGAGTCCCAAAAGACGTTTCTTAAATTTTGAAAAAGGGGTAAAATAGTTGCCCTTTAATGAGATGTTAATGAGGAATAACTGTTGTTAATAGCATCTTATTGGCCTGTTTAGCAGAGCCCACCATGGAATAAACAATATAAGCTGTGACAATTTGTAAAATATTATGAATACATCTAATATTTCATGATATTAGATGATAACATATGTGTACTTGCATTACACTGAACAGTTTTGACAAACAGGTGTCCCACGCTTGTGGTGTTTCAGATGCTTTGAAATTGTGAAAGTGAATCCTTTCGGTGAATCCTGGTTCAGTTGTTTCAAACCTTTGGAAAGCTTTCCTTCTCCCCTAGGGTTGTCACAATATTGGAATTGGGTACCAATTGATACTGAAATTTGAAAAATGTCAATTTCCCCCTAACATTTGAGCAGCGCTGATTTGCCATTGTGTTCACATGCTTAACAGAAATTACTGTGATTGGCTGTGAAGGTCATGAGTTTACCCAACTCACCGCTCTTTACTGAGTGTAACCACAGATACAGGGATACACTGGAGGGTTTTAAAGCGCTGATTCATTAGCGGATCACACGTATTTCAGCTTATAAACAAAGCAGCTGATCGACATGACTTTGAAATGCCCCAGTGTCTTTGTATCAGTTGTTACTCTTGGTAAACAGTTGTGAGTTCGGTGACTGATGACATTCACAGCCAATCACAGTCATTTCTGTTGAGCACGTAAACACAATGGCAAATCAGTTTAAGAACGCTCTCAACAGCCCTCATATGTCAGCAGGAAACAGACGTTTTTAAAATTCCAGCATCATGACAAAAGTTAACACTACGTTATGGTAACTTTGTACATGTGCACAACAGCCTTTTTACACAATATTGTAAATGCCTAAGACATGCTATATTGGATTAACCTTAGTATTGTGTTTTCACCAGGTGTGCCTCACATATCTTGAAATGTAAAGCCAAAATATTTAGGTTGCCCACTGATGGCTGACAGCATTGACCATTCTCTTGGGACAAGAGCCAAATGAAATAATAATAATTACACTTTAAATATTGATTTACAATGATGCTATCATTATAGCATGTTAATATGCATGTTAAAAAAAACATTCATTCCTTTGATGTTTAGTGTTGTCACGATTGTCTGCTTATGATTGGCTCTTTAGGAATGTAGGCTCCATTTCATGATCACTACTGTAATAATCCAACCTGATCTCACGAGAAAACGTAATATTTTATGTTTTGGCAGTTTAGTGGCTAATTGTTGTGAATTTGAATGAGTTCAGTTATACGAAAATGTACGATTTTAAAAAGGAGGCGTGGCACCCAACCCAACCCCACCCTCAACCCCAATCGTCACTGGGTGATGAGCAAATCAGAATTAGATTGTACGTATTCATACAAATTTGCCACTAAATCAAAAAGTTACGAATTGCCGTGAGATTGCGTTGAATAATCTGTGCAGGACGACAGTGGAGACAACTGCAACATTTTAGCTTCACTTTTTTGCAGTAGAAAAAAGTGGAGATGTATCATCAATCAACTTTTACAGTGTGTGGTGGGCTCCATGTCCACGTAAAAACAGATATTTGACTTCATTCTGTCTCACATCCAACTGTGTCCAAAAACTGGAAGTCAGGAGATTAAACTGACAAGGCTTTGAAACACAAGCATTTGTTTTGTTTGTGTTGAAGGAGTAACTGAACCACATTCTATAAAAGCTCCACCCTCGCAGGAAGCAGCAGCAGGTCATTTGCATTTAAAGAGACACACTCGAACTTTTCGTTTTAGACTATAGTGCAGGGGTCACCAACCCTGTTCCTGGAGAGCTACCTTCCTGCACATTTCTGTTGCAACCCTGACCAAACACACCTGTTTGTAATTATCAAGTGCTGCTTTAGGTACTATTAATTGGTTCAGGTGTGTTCGATCAGGGTTGGGACTGAATTCTGCTGGAAGGTAGCTCTCCAGGAACAGGGTTGGTGACCCATGCTATAGTGTTATGGTTTTAGCATAGCTCAGCAGCATGGTGGTATCAGCATATTTCTGAATCAAATAGATTTTCAATAGTAAATCCCTTTTTTTTGACCAAGTAGTGCAGCAGCATTTACACAAGCTATATTGATCCTGGATCAGTAAGTGATGTCACTGCCATTCATCGTTTTGCTTTGTTGCCTGCAACTGGTCAACTAAAGTCGTTCATTCTGATGATGATTTGTTCGTGTTTACCATCAGTTGGCAACCGGCTTTTGGGTGTGTTACTGCCACATTTCACTCTAGAAAGTGACATCACAAACCAATCACTAAGTTGACACACAAAATTTACTTGATGAGAAGATGACAGAGGGAGAGGAACTAATTCTAAAGTGCATGTCATAAATCGGTTACTGTGATCTTGTTAGAGATGAATTAAGTTTTTTATTGTTCCTTGCTAAAGCTGAGTTGAGTTTCGTTCCACAGATGTGCCACATAGAACTTGAACACCTGGTTTTATTATGATGGATGTTTGTTTTTGTTGCCATATTTGGTGCAGTTTGTTTGTAAGGTTAGTAACAGCTGTTAAGTACAGTAAACAATTAAACTGAGAAGTGACGCCTGCTGTTTCATTGACAGTTTTATTGATAACTAAGATAGCATTGACATGGGATGAAGTTGGTTAAAAAAAATCTACATTTATAAATGTAAAAAATAAGTATAAACTAAAGTGATCCCAGCAAACTATTTTGTGTTTAATAGATATCTAATAGACATCTTAACGTAGACAGCTTGGCTAAAACAAGGATAAACTTGGTCTGTCAGCGAAAATCTAATAGACATCTAAGAATAGTCCAAAACTAGACTAGTCGTCACATAGACAGATAAGACAGACTTTATATGTGTAGTCATTCATTTCTGTTTATTTGATGACTAGTCTAGTTTTGGCATATTCTCAGACATCTATTAGATTTTCACTGACAGCCCAAATTTACCTTTTTTAGCCAAGACATCTTTTAAAAAACAAAAAATGCTTGCTGGCATGTAGTAAGCTACTTTTGCCATGTAGCTCTTAGCTTAGCTTGCTAAATTTCCTACATTCAAAGTAGAGTAACTGATAGCTTGCCTAACTATATTTTCCAAGTTTAGCTTGCCCAACACTGGTTTTTCTTCCTCAACCCCAAAAAGTGGCGTCGTATTTTAAGCTGAAACTTTATAGGCACGTTATGAAACTTTTATTACATCTTCCTATAAAAGTACTCCTTTAAAATAATGGGAACCAACTTAAGCAGACATTAATACATGGTTCCTATGGGTTATGAAATTTCTGTAACATCCTGGAATTTTCTAAAGTTTATCCCAGACATTGAAAGATGAGTGTTAGATTTTCAGAATGCTATTTTTTAATCACATTATTTCACATTTATTGTATTGATTTGTATTGATTTATTAGTGTTTTGGCTCTATTTTATTTGTAGGTTTAGATTTTTCTTGACTACTTAACTGCATATCATTTTAATAAAACACTGACTGCGTCCGAAACCGCCTACTACTACTTTGAATTTAAAGGTACTGCTTGGCCGTTAGAAAAGTACGTTCTATATAGTATGAATGTGAAAAGTATGAATGGAATTTGGACGTACTACATCCGCCATATTGTCATGGTCACATGATCTACCAGAGTCAGTTGCATCGCTTCACTTCTATTCATGAATTCTCTCATGGGGCATCATGGGATAGCACAGCCTGCATGGGATGCGCACTCCAGAATCTCGCCGGAAGTAAGTCATCCGGGTACTTCTCGCATACTGATTTTCGAATTATATGTATTCGAACATACTACTCGGCTCGCATACTCATTTTATTAAACTATATAGACTGGAAATATGCGGTTTCGGACGCAGCCACAGACTCACTAATTGCTTCAGAAAAAAAAATTACCACTTATTATTACAGAACTCAATAATATGCAATAATAATCTTGGAAGATTAATATTGTATCAATACAATCAGTTTTTCCATGGAGAATATAATTGGATATTTGGGAGATTAATTAAATCAGACCATATTAGTAGTAGTGTTTCTTAATGGTAATACACAATCTTTCACTGTGCTCCTTCATGTCTTATGATACTATAATGAAAAAGGATCCAGAAAGTGATTTAGTCTGAACAGTGTGATTGACAACAGTTAAATTACATCCTTCCTTCCCATTAGTATTGACAAAAGACTTTTCTCTTTTTAATTGCTGCTGCCAATCTATAAAACCTGAATGTATTTTTAATAGCTCTTTGCCCATCTTGTCTGCAGTGAGGTGTAGAGATGGGAAAACACAACAGCAAGCTGGCTCCTGAGGTGCTAGATGACTTGACCAAGAGTACAGAGTTCAATGAAGCCGAGCTGAAGCAGTGGTATAAAGGATTCCTGAAGGACTGTCCATCTGGCATCCTCAATCTGGAAGAGTTCCAGCAACTCTATGTGAAGGTGAGGGTCGTCTGTACTGTCAGTAGGATGCTTTACACACTGTATCAGTGTGAACCCTGATGTGCATCAAAGAAATTACAAGTACAATGAAAAATAATCTTATTTATGCTAAAAGTGTACTAATAAATCATCTGTTTTTCCACCAGTTTTTCCCTTATGGAGATGCTTCAAAATTCGCCCAGCATGCCTTTCGGACATTTGACAAAAACGGTGATGGTACCATTGACTTCAGAGAGTTCATCTGCGCGCTGTCCATTACTTCCAGAGGAAGCTTTGAGCAGAAACTAAACTGGGCTTTCAACATGTATGATCTGGACGGAGACGGTAAAATCACACGCATGGAGATGCTGGAGATCATTGAGGTGAGGGGTTCAGACAAGACAGTCCTTCCTATACTCGATTACAGGGTTCTTGCAGGTTTGATCAATTCAAATTTAGGTTTATTTTTAAGACGTTTATGAATAGAATTTAAGACTTGTGTCACACTGTTGGTTTTATATGTACAAAGTTGTAATCCGCTTGTTAAGAAAGTGATACATTTTTTTTATAAATTGTTACATTTTTGGTATTTGTTATGCAGCAAGCCCAGAGATTGTTGTGTACACTACGATTTCATATAAAATTAACTTTAATGTGTGATAGGAATAAAACGTGATCATAAACGAATGATTTCTTCACTCAAATGAATGGTGGCCTGGACCCGGAAACAGTATTACATACGTCACAAACACGTCAACACTTAACAAGCGTATACTGCAAATTTTATTTGACCTAGTCAAGGAAAGAACTTCCATTTGGGACAAAACTGTCAAAATATACAAAAAAAGGCCAAAAATATGTTTGTTAAATTTTTTAAATAGTATATAATTACATAAATATATATTTTTAAAAGTATGTTTTTTTTAAATCTTAAAATAAATCTTAAATACTTAAATTAAAATATATTTAAAAGCATTTAAAATATACTTGCCTAATAATTTTTGAAGGAAATACATTGACAAAAACTGTTATCTTTAAATTGTGTAAAAAAGAAACATACTTAAAAAACTGCTTCTTGACAGTCACTGTAACACACACATCTATATTTGTATAGCTTTACATTATTTGTACAGTCATACGTTAGACATATTTCTGTTACTATAAACTATTTTATAATGCAAGTCTCCTAAATATTTGTTTTTATGTTAAATAATGTATATTTAATATATTAATTCATCTTTCTTTTAAGGATAGAAATGTATTTTGTTCTATGCAGGTTGACTTATAGGTAGGTCAGGCTTCAAAGTTACAAATACACTCACCGGCCACTTTATTAGGTACACCTTACTAGTACCGGGTTGGACCCACTTTTGCCTTCAGAACTGCCTTAAACCTTCATAGCATAGATACTGGAAATATTTCTCAGAGATTTTGCTCCATATCGACATGACAGCATTACGCAGTTGCTGCAGATTTGTCGGCTGCACATCCATGACGAATCTCCCATTCCACCACATCCGAAAGGTGCTCTATTGGATTGGAATCTGGTGACTGTGGAGGCCATTTGAGTACAGTGAACTCATTGTCATGTTCAAGAAACCAGTCTGAGATGATTCGCACTTAACGACAAGATGCATTATCCTGCTGGAAATAGCTATCAAAAGATGGGTACACTGTGATCATTAAGCAGGGTTGTCCACACTCGGCCCTGGAGGGCTGACAGGAGTGACGCCCAGTGTGGTCTTCTCCTGCTGTAGCCTCAAGGTTCCACGTGTTTTGTGTTCAGAGATGCTCTTCTTCATACCGCGATTGTAAAGAGTGGTTTCATAAGTTACTGTTGCTTTTCTATCAGCTCAAACCAGCTCGTCTGGCACCAACAACCATGTCACGTTCAAAATCCCTTAGATCACCTTTCTTCCACGATTCTGATGCTCGGTTTGAACTGCAGCAGATCATCTTGACCATGTCTACATCCCCAAATGCATCGAGTTGCTGCAATGTGATTGGCTCATAAGAAATTTATGTTAACGAGCAGTTGGAGTGGTGTACCTAATAAAGTGGCCGGCGAGTGTACATTTTTCATATAGTTAAAATAAACTTCAGCCATTCGGATTTTACCATATGACCTACAACACCATTGAATTAGAGGAAGTGTTACAATGACATACACAAAACTGAGACTTGGTTAAAACCCCATAAGACATAGAAATCAATACTTCAAATCTTTGTAAGATGTTTAAGGCCTAAAAATGTAGAATTTAAAAGTTTAGACATATGGGTCTGCTTTTAAACATTTGTTCACCCCAATCTTCCATTCATCTTGGTGTTTAAAGGCAATCTACAAGATGGTCGGCACAGTGATCATGATGCGTATGAACGAGGATGGTCTGACCCCACAGCAGCGCGTGGACAAAATCTTCAGCAAGATGGACAAGGACCACAACGATGAGATCTCACTGGAGGAGTTCAAAGAAGCGGCCAAAAGCGACCCCTCCATTGTGCTTTTACTGCAGTGTGACATGCAGAAGTAAGAAAGGAAAGCAGGAGAACGAGTTAAGAGGGTAGGAAGGAGTGGAGAGCCATGTACAGACTTCTAGAGTGAGATTTAGGCCATAGATGATGAGAGAATATGTACATACAGATGAACAGAGGTTAGACCGCACGGTAATCTAAGGAAACGATTATGGGAATTTGGAATGATTAGTCGAAGTAATGCAAGAAAGAGTCTTTTTCCACCCTCTATTACTTGTTACACATTCTGTCAGCTTTCCAGCCTCTAGAGAGAGAGTCAGAACAAGACATTTTCTTCCTCGAAAAGGTCACTTTCGTGCCGATAGATCAGATTTTCCATCAGGATTTAAAGCATACGATTGGGCAATTTGATAACTAGTACATTTACATTTGATAATTAGTTCAAAATCAAACAAAGATGAAATTTTTTTTAGTATTTTTAGGCCTGACTTATATAGAGAGATGCACGATATACTGATAAAATACTGGCAAACAGTCAACATTTGCTCATTTGATTTATTTTTTATTATTTATTGGTTGATATTATTTTTATAATAGCCTGTTTAGTGCATATTTAATGCTCATTTTCCCTATTTTTTCATTCAAATGATCTTTTCTGTCATCTAACAGTCACTTGTTTTATGTAAACACTAAAGCCCATTTCATACCAAGAACGATAACTGTAAAGATAACTATAATGATGCTTGACTATATTAGCATACAATGCTCAATGTTGTGCTGTGTGTTATGTGTACATAAGCCTATCGCTTTAAATGCTCAAGCTTTTTAACAATGGTTGGTAACTAATTGGCTGTCGCTGTTTTTATTTCTCATCAGCTTGAATGCTTTGCATTTTTGTTTTGGTGTGGAGTGTGTTATTTATTTTAATTTTCATCAAATCTTTATTGTTGGTTACCGTTTCTTAATGTGAACAGACTTTAGGAGCTTAACCTCAATCTTTACTATTTTTCAATCCATATATTATTATGTTCTTATGTCTAAACTCACCTGTACGATTTATTTTTTACGAGGTTTTTTTTTATTCAGAAAAAAATATAATTAAATTAATATGATTCAAGCACTTTTGAGATCATAAATATAACAAATTTCAATATGAAATGCTTATTAGCCATCAAAATCTGCTTATCATTGCCGCCAAATGCTCATACTGTGTATCTCTATTAAATATGATAGAATATAGAATTTATTTATTTTTTTGTCCACACTGAAAATGTCAAAGTGTGCCTGAGGAAGAACATTAGAGAGTGGAAATGCATTCAGGAGTCCTTTGACATTTGTGGGTGCCTTCATATACAGTACAACTGCATAACCACTACAGCAAAAAAAAAAAAAAATCCTGTCACATCAGTGTGTGACGATAACCATCACTAACAATATCCATCTTCTAATCATGTTATTGGCCGAGATAAAGCTTAAAAGCCAAGGCGAAGTAAAAGGGTGAAGCCAGAAAACGAGGAGTAGCTTTTATTAGCTAGAGAACTGACAATGTATATGATGACATTTTGTACATAATGCTTATACACATGCTTAAGATGTACATGTAAATGTTTCTCTACCTTAGAACTGCTTTCATAATCTGACACAGCTGCAACGACTTGTGTGCAAACACAAAAACTACTGTACTTGTGCGTGTGGATGAGGGAAACTAAAAATGTGTGTGTTTTCTTCACTGTAATTTGGCGTGAAAGCCGCAGTGTGTGTGTGTGTGTGAGAGAGAGTGCGCGAAAACACAAATGCCTCAACCTTTGTATTAATTCTTTCTTATGATCTTCACGCCAGTGCTAGGAGTATTAAGCCGTTGTGTTCGTCGTTACCTGGTGTGGCCTTTTTGTGTGTGCGTCTGTGTAAGGAGAGCTTTAGCTTTCGGTCATCTTATTTCACAAGCTTAGCAGGTGTCAGTAAAGAGGATTTTAACTGTATGAATATCGTCAATGTCGAAATATTTTCTTTACTCTTGTAATATAAGTGGACGCAAATGTAAACCAGACGCAGAATGTGTAGTACTTCTTGTAAATGTTACTATGCCGCAATACTAACACGAGAATACTGTCCGTTGCACTAAACAGACACAGCTTTAGTTTTAGACTGCCTCCCTGTGGTGAAAGATGATAACTTCGAGATCAGACCTTCAAATATTATGATTTTTCAGGGCCCTCAGGACCTGATAAGGCCCAGTAATAATATTCCCTCATAGAGTCCAGTGGAAAGCTATCCCTTGAATAAAATCTATCAGTAAAAAAGCCCTCAGAACCATAACATACTGTCAAAGATGTGCTACTGTACCAATGTGCTACTCAAAAGCAATGATTACATGTTTAGTCATGTTTTAAGCTCTATCTGAGTGACTTTTTTCTAAATAGGAGGTTGTAGCAATATTTCAAGATCCTGTGATTTTTCATCTTCAGTAACAGCAGTTTCTGTTCTTGCCTGTCAGCACATTTTGTCACAACTCCTTTAACACTACTTGTACTTTTGTAGAATCAGTGTGGTGTGTGTTTGCTATCACATTCACACACGTCTGCTGCTTAGGTGTAAACTCTTGCTTATTTTGTCACAAAGTAGCTTATACTTTGTTGAAATGCACCCTTATGAAAAAAGAAGTGTACTTAGTGTACTTTGAATCTTATATTTAATTTTTAACCTATAGATAATATAAATGTTATGAATTGAAAGCCCACTAAAGTGGATTTTGAAGTGCAAATATTTTTGTTAAATTACAATTTTACGTTAAATTAACTTGTTTTATTTTATTTTGATGTGTTGACTAATATACTAAAGAAACACGCAGAGCACTTGAACATTTTAACTGTGTTATTTGTAATTAAATTCCGATTTTAATTTTTCACACTTTATACCAAATGTGTGAGTTAAAATCACATACAAGTTTCAGCAGTTGATCATAAATGCTTGTTGATACGTTGTGCAGTACACCTAAATCACATTTTAAAA
Source organism: Danio rerio (assembly GCF_052040795.2). Lineage (NCBI taxonomy): Eukaryota > Metazoa > Chordata > Actinopteri > Cypriniformes > Danionidae > Danio > Danio rerio. The sequence goes on along the minus strand of NC_141039.2, from coordinate 32,674,728 downwards.
ATGCAAGAAAATACATATGTATATGAAATTAATTAAGTGGTACTGATGTGGGTCAAAAGTTCATGTAATTGCAATCATAATGTGATAACATGTATAGTGTAATAATAATATTATTGTATAATTTCATACTTCCCCTCAAATAAAGTCTCCAAAATAATATAATTTCTGAAAAGTCAAATGTTTTTATTATTATTATTATTATTTAATGCAATGTGTATTTATTTATAAAGCGCATTTATTGTCTATCGTCATAAACCAAAAGTGTTTCACAATCATGAGGGGGTCTCTCCACACCACCACCAGTGTGCAGCATCCACTTGAATGATGTGACGGTAGCCAAAGGGCAATGGTGCCAGTGTGCTCACCACACACCAGCTATACAGTAGGTGGCGTGGATAGACAGTGATAGAAACAATTCAGTGGATAGGGAGGATTGGGAGGCCATGATGGGTAAGGGCCGATGGAGGGAATTTGGCCAGGACACTGGGGTAACAAACCCACTCCTTACAAGAAGTTCAATGGGATTTTTAATGATCACAGAGGGCATACCTGCCAACACTTGTCTCAGAAAATCCGGGAGAAATAACAAAACGGGAGGGTGGCGGGAAATGGGTCTGAAATACGGGAGACTCCCAGGAAAAACAGGAGTGTTGGCAGGTATGACAGAGAGTCAGGACCAAGACATTGCTCATTCACAATACAGTATCTCCTTCACTACACTGGGGCATTAGGACTCTGCTGGCCTCACTAATGCCACTTCCAACAGAAACCTAGTTTTCCCATGTGGTCTCCCATCCAGGTACTGACCATAGGCTCAGCCCTGATTAGCTTCAGCGAGTAACCGATCTTGAGCTGCAGGGTGATATGACTGCCACCTATTATTATTATTATTATTATTATTATTATTATTATTATTATTATTATTACTGTTGTTGTTGTTATTATGATGCTACAGTACTGTTCTTTTTCCACAAGGGTCACTCAAGTTTCACTGTCTCTGCAATTCAAAAACTGTAAAAGAGTTACTCAATGTATGGTCTGCACTCTTTCGAACTGACCATCTCTGGCTATTTAATGATCACTATGATTAGATTACATAAACCCAGTAATGGGCATGGGTAATGATTATGGGAAGTGCAAAATGGGTCTTGGATGTTGTGCAATGTGCTGATCAGCCACTAAATCGACTCCATACATGCCACTGCTACAGTCCAATATGAGATTTTGTGTGCCAAAGACTTTATGAAACGTAGAATTAGACACTCGCGTATATAATGACGTTCTGAACTTGATTGCATTTACATTTATATTACAGCCTGAAAATAAATTGTATGTAAGTTGGTCACATTCGACTTCAGATTATGTCCCCAAACGACGCTAAAAAGGGAATAATGGTGCCCAATCGTGCAATACAATGCTTTCTGTACTGTATGTGTGCTTTGCATTTCTAAATGTCTGGTTTCTGTTCACTTTTTTCAATATCGTAAAGCTCCTTGAACAAAGACGTGTAATTATTTTTGTTACATAGAGAATTAAATATGTGGATGTCTACTGAATGGTCTCCGGCTGTGTGTGTTGTTTGTCGTCTTTACTGATTAGGCAAATGCTGTCAGACAAACTCATTTATTTCTCTCTCTCTCTCTCTCTGTTGCACATAGACTGTTGAGTTTTTATGCAGACCTGCGCAGTGTGAGTCACTCCAGGGAGGTGATGTCATCATAAATGCTGTTGTCATGGCAGCGGGGCTGTAGCACATCTGAACTGAAGGGAGAATTGAATGAATGCAGAGCTTCCATCAGGGACACACATTTTTTTGCATTCAATTTGCCAACAAATCGATGTGTTCATCCTTTAAGCTAGCTGTTAAGGCTGTGCCACTGGTTTGTGCAAGCCTGTGGACATCTCACTTAAAACAAAGTTGTTGAAAATGAACTTGGTTATGTGCACTGTAAAGCATAGGTTAAGCTTCGTTTGAAGAAACTGATTGCGAGAAACCGTTTAAGTTTTGAAACCAAATAGTTTGAGTACTGTAAACTTGTGTTTATTGAGTCACACACACTTACAGTATGTTACTTGTGTTGATTGATACTATCAAACATTTAGAGTATTAGTAATGTAAACCTTTTAGGTTCAGTTATCAAATCTGTATGAGTTTAATTAACTTTTTTTAATTAAATTAAGTCCAAACAACTAGCTGCTCAAATGCTTTGAGAAAATCGATTGCGGCAAATGATTTACATTGACTGAACTCAAATGAATGAATGGTATGCTGCAGTCGGTTTCCTCAAACCATTTAAATAGCTACATTGTAAAACCCAACAGTCAACTACATCAAATGAAACAAGTGTGGTTAACTCAAAATTTACTGTAAGTTCATTCTACTCATTTGAAAAGTTTTGAACTCAGTGTTGAAGGTAATGAGTTATTTTAATATCTCATTACCAGGGCCAGACAGAATCTGAGGACATTTTTCGCTATTTCTGCGCAGAATTTTGGTAAAAATCTGCGGATTCATGCAGGATTATTTTGGGAGTATCATAACGAAAACCTTAATATATGAAGTAAAAGTAATACCTTTTTAACTTGTATTTATTGTTTACAATGCAAATCCAATTAGATCCACTTCATTTGGTAAACAAAGCAAGTCTCTCATATAATAGATCTACTAAAAGACAGAAAATATTACTTTACAAACTATTGTAAATAAATCATATAAATATTTTCATATTAGTCAAAATATTATGTGTTATGAAATTATTTTAAAAACTGAATAAATACGAATTTACACACATTTACACAAGTAAATAAACAGAATCAATGATGGGCTAAATATCTGCGGAATTCCAAGTGGGCCTACTCATTCCTTCAACTTAAATGGAGTAAGTTCACAGTACTCATACATATTTTTTTTTTTTTTTTTTTTGTTTGTTTTACTTAAATGATTTGCTGCAATCAGTTTCCTCAAACAGTTTGAGTTGCCTTAACTTTTTGGGTTTTACATTACTCAGTTGGTTTGAGTTCTCTTCATTTATTGGGTTTTACCGTTAATTACTTCATTTGCTCAAATGGATTAAGTTCACAGTAATCATTAGGATTAGTTTTTGAACTTAATGGTTGCAATCAATTTCCTCAAAACGGTTTGATTTACCTTAACTTTTTGTTTTACAGTGTATACAGTTGTTTCGAGTTGTTTGTTGTTCTATTACCTAAACACAAATAGATTTTAACATAAAGCAAAAACGAGCATGTGTATATGAACTACATAAAAAGGAAGTATTTTAGGTCAAATTTATTGAAATAATACATTTCAGTCAAGTATATGGGGATCTAACTGTAAGGTCTGATTGACAGGCTATTTAGAATTAAAATAGATATTCATGTTGCACAGAAAGAACATATAACCTGCGGGTGGTGCTAAAACATTTAACAATGTACCACAAAACCAGTCATAAATGTCAATTTTTAGAAATTGAGATTAATAATTCAACTGAAATCTGAATACGTTTTCCATTAATGTATGGTTTGTTAGGATTGGACACTATTTGGCTGAGACACAATTATTTAACAAATCTGCATTTTGAGGGCTCCAAAAAATCTAAATACTGAAAAAATCACCTTTGTTATAATAAGTGTATATTAAGTACACAATACATGACAGATGTCTTGTCGTCGATCCCAGTTGTAAGAGCAACAAATAATAACTTGACTTCTTGTTGATCATTTGGAAAAGTAGCAGAAGGTAGATTTTTCCTATCAAAATCTGTTGAACTTTTTTCCAATCATCCCAAATACTGCAGAACACCTATTGGAACCCACATGGACCCAAGATTCTCATAGAAATCAGTCAAGTTTGTGAAGGAAAAAATCATGGTTTTGGGGTTACATTCAGTATGGGGTTGTGCGCGAGATCTGCAGAGTGGACAGCAACATCAACAGCCTGAGATATCAAGACATTTGTGCTGCCGTTACATTACAAACCACAGGAAAGGGCAAATTCTTCAGCAGGATAGCGCTCCTTCTCATACTTCAGCCTCCACATCAAGGTTCCTGAAAGCAAAGAAGGTCAAGGTGCTCACACTTTTTAAATATCGGCTTTTTTTGTCTATCTTTTATCATGTTATTTTATACTCTTGATGTGTTTGCACCTGCAACTCCTTACATGCATTTAAAATCTTGTTTGTCAACTTGTTATTAGTTGTTTTAATTTGTTCTATTAGGGCTGTTGATGCTTGCTGTAAGGCGACCTTGGGTGTCCAGAAAGGCGCCATTTACAAAAAAAATGTATATTATTATTTCTTTGCCATTCTAGATGACTTTATTGATAAGTGATTTGAGTCATTGCAGAGATGTATGGATGCAGTCCTCCAAGCTCATGGGAGTCATACACAATATTATTTATTTTTCCACTACACCATGACTTTACATTCTAAACTGTACATTATTTCTGTTAAGTGACAAGACTTTTGTCTATGCAAAGTCAGACTTTGATCAGATTAAAAATGAAGGCATGATCATATTCTTTTTTGGTAAAATGAGCTAATCTAGAGGCCTTTGTCTTTCCTATAAGCCACTTCTGATACCTGGGCCAGGTTTTCCAAAAAGTTTAACCCGGATAAAATTGATCCGGATTTAATATTCCTGTTTTTGCAATCCATGATCACGTAATCCAGCTTACTTTTTGAGCCAGATTTTTAAAGCAACATCAGATTGGATCAATCTTATCCAGAAAGGAACTTTTCAGGATCACTAAATCTAGATAACCAGTGCCCAAACAGGATATTACAATGTAGAACAGATATGAAAAGAACAAGTAGAATAGCCAGTGTGGGGCCAATATAACTTTATTTTTATTTGAAATATTTTAATATTTATTTTTATTTGAAAGCACACACATTTGAAAAAAATAAAAATAAATAAATAAAAACAAGAAAAACCCCAGCCCATGTTCCTCCTGCAGTCTGCTCATCTGAGACCTACAACACAAACACTGTACATTGAGGATATTTATAACAAGTTTCAAATATAGATGTATTGAATAAAAAAAAAGACTATGTCAAAACCTCTACAATAATTTCAGACTTTCTCATCTGATGTGGAGAGACCAGCTTGTCTGAGCATAGCCTTTAGGAGTCAGATCTTAAGTCTGGCTTTGGTTTGCTGCAGTCAGTCAGATGTTTCTCTGCCAAACGAAGCTGTGCTTCTGCCCTTTCAGTCTCGTTTTGCATTTGTTGAAAATGATTTTTTGAAATTAGTCATTGCCATTCTTTGCATTTTTTTTTTTCGTGGTTATTCTGTAATCATTGCATGCATCACTAACAAATATTCTAAAAAAATATATATTTTCCATTTTGATAAATATATATATATATATATATATATATATATATATATATATATATATATATATATATATATATATATATCAATTAGTGACAGAATAAAATGTATTGTTTGTGGTCAATTTTGACAGCTGTTTGGGGGATTATTTTATGAGGATTACGTGATCTAATCCAATTATGTAATTCATTTTTTCTTTTGAAAAACCCTTTTTCAAGATTTGTTAACTTATCCAAAATCCTAGTGGATTACTTTTGAAAAACCGGGCCCAGATGATTAACTAGAAGACAAGTTATTAATTGTTCTTCCTAAAACTTGGATAAGTGACAATACATGTGTCAGGTAGTGTATATTAAGCGCTAAACAATGCAAGTTACTAATTAAAAATATGCTGTTTGAAATTTGTTAAATATCTTCATGGAATTTTTACTTGATATTCTATTGATTTCTATCAGGACAAGACATTTGGCAGCATAAGGGTCAATTCTCATTAAATGTTTCTTGTGAAAAAAAAAGATTAAAAGGTTATAATAATAACATGCTAAAATTTATTTAGACATGTCATCATCTACAACAGGGATCAGTTTTTTGAGATCAATACAAGTCCAAGATGACTACTCTTCAATCTTTTTCCTCTGGATTGCATATTCTGTGTCTGCTGTGTAAAATGCTTATACAATTTATAGATATTAAACAAGTTGTCTGCATTGACCCAAAAGGATTAGCTGAAATCATTACAAAAGGTGAGCATAAACCAATGCCGTTACAATTTACACAATAACCCCGCCCACTATTTAAATAAATCCTACCTTTTTATTTTATTTTCAATGTAATTACCATTCCTCAAAATGAGCCAACATTAACTCTCTTTTAAAAATGCTGGTGTGAAGACCAACTATATTGTTGCAATAAGCAACTTAATAGGTAAAGAAAATAATAAGAAAAAATGACCATTACCAATAAAAGCCCATATTAATACTAATTAGGTTATTGTTGTTATCCATGAATTTTTAAATGTACTTTTTTATAAGAGAAGATAGAAAAATTATAAAGCTCTACACCAGTATTATTTATTTAAATATTTTTTTCATTATTAAATGACCAACTGAGACAGAGAAGATTAATGTGCTGGCCAGTTTGTTATTTGCCTAATAAATGACAATAGGCCACAGTTTTAAATTTAAAACTTTAACAGATTACTATTTTTCCCCTAGTGATATTTTATTAAGTAACCTAAAATAAATAATTTGCCTATTTTTCATATTTCTTTATTCAAAATCCTTGGGAAATGGTTTTGGTACATCAAAAAGTGTGACCATCCGACAAGCTAATCCAGCAACAAAAAAAAAAAAAAAAAAAAAAAGTGCTACCTGATAATTAACCTTCTACTGCAAATTTTTTAATGGTACATGACAAAAATGATTTCACATGATTTTTCTGGTTCTTTTGGGAACATTTTATCATGAAATGTTTTTGGTTTGATCCCCACCCCAATCCCAAAATGTTTTTTTTTTTTGTTGTTGCTTTAAGGCAACGTAATGCAACAATGGTACAAAATCACAGAGAAAATTCTTCACATATTATATTTGAAATATCATGAGTCAGTAATCAGAGAGCAATAATAGTTTGCAAATCTTATTCAAATTGTAACAGAATCATTAAGAAAATAGGGGGGAACACATAAAACATACAGTGCTCAACATAACTGAGTATACCCCATTTTGAAAATGACTTTTTATCCAATTATCTGTGATTATAAGTAATTTGTTTTGGTGAATTTAAACAAAACAGATTTATTAAACTGATATATTTATTAAAATAATATTTCATTCACCGAACATCTTTAGAAACAGAAGATAATACATTTTAATGAATGTATTGGGGAAAAGATTACAAACTACAAAATTTCAACTAAATTTTATATATATTTTTTGTTTCTGTTGAATTTTGCTCTATTACATTTTTTGTTCAATATTTTTCTCTAACATATCAATTTAGATGTACTAATTCTGGACCGTTATCATAAATTATTTTGTTAGATTAGCCCTAGATCTAATATTGATTTAAACGAGAGGTTTGTGAGTGATTTACTCGTATATGGTGAGCACTGTATTGTTATTGTCTGCATATTTGACCCCTATTTTGTGTGCTGCATGCTAAGTAAACTGATAACTTATAAATGATAGTCAGTGCTAATTTTTGAACTTCTGAAGATATATTATATATTTTACAGTCTATGATTATACACTTCTGCTCAAACCTTGTTCTCCTCACTGTCACTACAATCTCATTGTCCTCAGATTCGCCTAACTCCTAGATCCTGCTCTTCCATAGAACAAGCCTACGTCCATTTTTCTGTCAAACATGTTAAAAATCATACAATATGTAAAAATTATAATATTTGAAAATGCCCACATGTAATGTCAGTAAACACATCTTGAAAAGTACCACTTATCGCACGACGTTGCCCTGAGGCAACGAAAAGAAAAAAAAACATTTCTGAACATGTAGAATAAAAAAAAGCTTCATAAATCCTGACAAAAGGCTTCTCTACAACTTCACAAAATAAACACATTTTTTTGTGCAGTTTATGTCACTTTAAACGAGGTTAAATAAGCAAATAATCTTAACTTCTTCTAATGCCATGTGCTCCTGTCAACACGAGTCAGAAGATGAAGTTCCACCCGGTGCTCGATAGTGACTCCCACACCTTATTGGATGTTTTATTGATACTTTTTCTAACATTTGAATTGGTTGCAATCGTTTTTTTTTTTATCTGTGCTTAGAACGAGCCTTAAAAAACTTTATATTGCCTGAGGGCAACGCTGTGCTGTAGAGTGGAAAATGAGTCGATAACAGCAAAAATGTCCACGTTTTGAGAACAAAAAGAACCACTCATTTCACTAGGCTGGCTACGGACCTAAATTATGAACTTTAATTTCTAAAGGAGTACACTTAACTTGAAAACACCACAAACCACTACGCTGGTTTGGGGAAAAAATCACGCCTTCACACAAAAACCTTATTTTGAAATCCCTCTTTTGTCAGAAAGCATGACGTCACTTCATGTCACCGAATGGGATTTGCTATGCTAGCTGCTTAGCTAGCCATGTCTCTATAGTCGTTGTGTAAGATAAAATAATTAGCATTAAAAACCCTGAATCGTCGAACTACAACAGTTATCTGTTACATGTAAGGTGTTTGATGTTTTGCATATCTAACCCATATATATGTTGCTGTTATCCATATTTAACTTGCGTTATTGTTTTTTTCTGGAGTAACCGAATTGCTTTGATATGTTAGCAAAAAACTTGTTAGCCTTTCTTGTATATTATAGCAGTGTTGTTTAACAGTAGCGATAAGTTATGTATATTCGTGTTTATAAAAATAAGCATAGCTAATTTAATATTTTGCATGAAAGTATATTAAAATAAAGTGCAATATGCGACCGCAAGCATCTTCAGTGCCAGTAGCGCCCAGCGTTACTATGGAGACAAAACAAGAACGCACCCACTTAAATCAGTGAAGCCGCACTGTCAGATTTGACGTTTCTCTGGCAATAAAATACGCGGTCAAACTTATAGTCAGCAGCTTTGATTTGAACGAGTACTGCGGTTTATTGTTACATCATAGATGCTGTTTGATATCTGCTAATTAAAGATGTCAATCTTTTTTAATCATTTTTAGAAACTTTTTCCATCTTCTCACCTTTTAAAAGAAATTTTGGAGGTCATGGAGGAATCAGGAGTCATAGAGGTGACCGTAAAAACTCTGGACTCCCAGAGCAGGACGTTCACCGTCAGAGGAGAGGTGTGTGTTTTTGTCAGCTTTGTGATATATTTGCACCAAACAAGGTCATTTTAGAATATAAACTTTATACACAACAAAGATGTGGCGTTTCACATTAGAAAATTGAACTTAAAATCTCAGTATGGTCGCTGGCCTCTTGCACCAGTGATGCCATTTGGAGCCCAAATCTGTAGTTAAGCTGTCCTCGTTGTTCATGGCATCAGTTGACTAAATTGAAGCAAACATACCTCAGCATAATTTAATACGTCCTAAAATTGTGGAAACCATATGAAAAATTGTCATTAATTTTTAGCTTGACTCACATTACAATTGTTTACACAGAGAGGATGGAATTTATGACCTATACTGCAGCCAGCCACCACTTTTAAGTTTGTTCAGATTCAGCTTGTGTGCACAGTATAAACATATACTACTGCGTTTAAACTGATTAACAAGCTTTACTTTGATGAATCAATTTTGTTGCTGTTAATGTTTTGGATGTCACCTTTCTTACTTTCAGTGGACAGTGAAGCAGTTTAAGGAGCACATCGCTGCTTCTGTTGAAATCTCTGTGGATAAGCAGAGGTTGATTTACCAGGGTAAAGTGCTACAGGATGAAAGGACACTTACAGAATACAGTAAGTCACTTCTTCACTGTTTGTTTCACTTAGCTTGTCAGTTTTGGCACAATTCAGTCTGCAGTTGGCCAAAAGTGACTTAGTAGCAAGTCACTGACTTATTCACTCAACTAATTTGTTTAAAACACAGTTTCGTTCAGAAAGTAAACAAACAACAGTTTTGGAGCCACATACTACTCTTAAGGGCTTTTCACAACTAATCCAGGGATATTGTTGTTCTAAACATCTATTTTAGCTCTGTGTGACTGAAAGTCAGTATTAAGCCTTGTATTTGCATACTTTGCGCAAACGTGATTGCATACTGTATGTAGAAGTGGCTATATCGTTAAATCAAAAAAAGAAACAAATTATGAAAGAAAACTAGAAGAGAATAAGCTATTGCTTTCACTTATTTCTTTATAACTTTATTCCATTTAGTAACATATGTAATTTATTTTATTTAATTTCCATTATATTGCTTATCTCTTATAAAGATACCTTTTTTCTGCTGTTTTTCTTAATCTAAAGCCTGTCAACTATGTCACCCATGTGAACAGCAAAAACCACACTGGTTGTGCAGTGCATCCGGAAAGTATTCATGGCGCTTCATTTTTTTTCCACATTTTCTAATGTTACAGCCTTGTTCCAAAATTGATTAAATTATTTAATTTCCTCAAAATTCTACACACAGTACCCGATAATGACAATGTAAAAAACTTTTTTTGAAATCGTTGCAAATTTATTAAAATTAAAAAACCTGAAAAATCACATGTACATAAGTATTCACAGCCTTTGCTCAATACTTTGTTGATGCACCTTGGGCAGCAATTACATCTTCAAGTATTTTTGAATACTGTATAATACCACAAGTTTGGCACACTTGTCTTTTGGGAATTTTTGCCCATTCCTCTTTGCAGTACCTCTCAAGCTCTATCAGGTTGGATGGGAAGCGATGGTATACAGCCATTTTCAGATCTTTCCAGAGATTTTCCATAGGATTTAGGTGTGGGCTCTGGCTGGGCCACTCAAGAACATTCGCCGAGTTGTTGTGAACCCACTCGATTGATATTTTGGTGGTGTGCTTTGGGTCATTGTCCTGCTGGAAGATGAACCGTCACACCAGTCTGAGGTCAAGAGCACTCTGAAGCAGGTTTTCAGTCAGGATGTCTCTCTACATTGCTGCATTCATCTTTCCCTCTATCCTGACTAGTCTTCCAGTTCCTGTTGTTGAAAACATCCCCACAGCATGATGCTGTCACCACCATGCTTCACTGAAGATATGGTATTAGCCTGGGGATGAGCGGTGCCTGGTTTTCTCTGAATGTAATGCCTGGCGTTCACTACACAGAGTTCAATTTTAGTCTCATCAGACCAGAGATGTTTGTTTCTTGTGGTCTAAGAGTCCTTAAGATGCCTTTTGGCAAATTCCAGGCAGGAGTGGCTTTCGTCTGGCCACTCTACCATACAGGCCTGATGGGTGGATTTTCTGCACAGATGGTTGTTCTTCTGTAAGGTTCTCCTCTCTCCACAGAAGAATGATGGAGCTCAGATAGAGTTACCATCGGATTATTGATCACCCCCCTGCTAAGGCCCTTCTTCCCTGATCACTCAGCCTAGATGGCCGGCCAGCTCTAGGAAGATTCCTGGTGGTTCCAAACACCTTCCACTTCTGGATGATGGAGGCCACTGTGCTCACTGGAACTTTCACAGCAGCAGACATATTTCTGTAACCTTTCCTAGCCTTGTGCCTCGAGACAATCCTGTCTCGGAGGTCTACAGTCTACAATTCCTTTGTCTTCATGCTTGGTTTGTGCTTTGACATGCACTGTCAACCCTGGGACCTTATATAGACACTTGTATGCCTCAAATAATGTCCAATCAACTGAATTTACCACAGGTGAACTCCAATTAAGTTGTTGAAACATCTCAAGAATGATCAGTGGAAATAAGATATACCTGAGCTCAATTTAGAGCTTCACGGCAACGGCTGTGAACACTTATGTATATGTGACTTTTCAGGTTTTTTATTTTAAATAAATTTACAACAATTAAAAAAAATCTTTTTTCACATTGTCATTATGAGGTATTATGTGTAGAATTTTGAGGAAATAATTAATTTAATTCATTTAGGAATAAGGCTGTGACATAAAAAATGCGGAAAAAGTGAAGCTCTATGAATACTTTCCGGATGCACTGTACTTCCTTAGACTCAGAATTATATATTTTTATGCAAATGCTTTCAATGCCAAGGTTAATCTGCTCATCATGAAGTCATTGTCTCTCATGCATATCATTCAAATATAGAATTAACATGTCCCAAGTCATAGTATGTTGAATATTTGACATAATATGATAAGTATTTCTTTTTTAAAGATACATTTGATAATTTTGATTAAGTCATTATTCAAACACAAGCAGATTTCTCTGCATGAAAAACCTGTGAATTGTAGATTAACATACTAAAGCATGAAGGAAAATTCAATATAACAGAAATGTGGAGGATGTTAACTTTGACAATATGATTGACAGGGCATTTTAAACTGTAAAAGTGTGCGTAACTAAGCAACAGAACAGTGCTTTATTGAAGCAATTATAATGACTGAGTGTGTCCCAAAGCTTGCAGTGCACACTCGAAACTATGTACATTTTTACAAAAGGATTACATATGGGCCTCATAACAAATTCCAGTTTCCTAGTTATTGGTTATATGAGGACATTAATGGAATTGTATTCTTATAACATTTCTTTAATGGATCTGGTCACAGCCTAGCTGTTTTTGTTTTCTCAGATGTTGATGGGAAGGTCATTCATCTTGTGGAGCGGCCGCCTCCTCAGAGCAGTCAGCCTGGAGGTGGAGGAGGTGGAGTTTCTGGCTCCTCAGGTGCGGCAGATGGAGGATCTTCTTCCTCTCAGTCATCAGCTTATACAACTTCACACGACCGTAATGCCAACAACTACGTCATGCTGGGGACTTTTAACCTGCCGGTGAACATCATGGACCCACAGCAAATACAGGTTGCAGTGCTTTCCTTACGTCAAAAGACAAATGTTTACAATATGTGACTGTTTATTTGAGATTTCACCAAAAAATTAAAATGAACTCTGTCTCAAGTGATTACAAACCATTTTGAGTTTGTTGTTCTGTTGTACACATAAGAAGATGCTTTGAAGAATGTTGTAACTAATAGTTATTGATATCTATAGAGTTATCACTAAAGAGTCAACAATGTAAAGTAAAAAAAAAAAAAAAATTATGAGCAAAAAATGCACAACGTTTTGGAACATGCAGGGCTCAACAATAAGGACTGCCCAGTTGCCCGGGCCAGCGTGAAAGACACTCGGGACAGTAGACAGGATTGTTACTGGCCCCTATCGGCCAGTAACAATGAGCATGTTTTTTTTTGTAACCTGGCAACAACCAGTACAGCGAAAAGATGGCAACATGGCGGCAAAATTAAACAATGAGGCTAAAAGAAAACGTATGTTTCTAAAGTCTTAGAAGCAGACAATTACATGGGTACAAATTTAAGAAACTGAAAAAAAGAAACAAAAAAAAAAGAGTTGTCAGTTTGGCAAGCCATTTTTATCAAAATTATTTAGAATTGAATTAAAATACCAGCACATTTTTCATACTGCTCTTTCATTTGCATAAAATCTTGAATTTTGCTCATCATACATTTATTAACATATTTAAAATGTTTAAATTCTAAATTCACAGGCATAATTTTGCCACTATTTAAAATATGTGGCTAAGAAAAAGCTATTAACTTTTTAGTTTTTTTGGTGGGGCCAGTGAAAATTTTGGCAGGGCAAGTAAAAATCTCAACCAATGGCCCGATCAGACCCGTATAAAAAATCCTTAGCGTTGAACCCTGAAATGAAAGAGGGTTAATGCTTATTTTTAGATGAACTGTAACTTAAAGGATAGTTCACCCAAAATGAAAGTTTACTCAATGTTTACTAGGGCTGTATGATATTGGAAAAAACTGATTGCGGTACTTTGTTTTTCTGCGATGCATGTTACCATATTGAGTACAATTTTACCAGATAACTAAAATAGCTCTATTTGAAAAGAGTTCATAATTTTAGACTGATTGTTAGGATTTTGTAGAGGAGTTATTCTTCATAAAATATGATAAACCAATTATAAGTATTGATAAATACAGTAAAGCAAGAAAAGTAAAGAAAAATCCTGTTTTCTGGGAGTCTAGCAGTATTCAGGTACACAAATTAAATTATCAATGTTATATAACGCTGTATAGACTTCATTGGATATGTAAATAATTACAATTGATCCTTGTTAAAAGTTACAAACAGTATAATTTCTTGTGCCTGATTATTTTATCTGGCTTGAAAGCACATGCAAATGACAGACATTTTAGTAACCTTATGATTCAACGTTGAAATTTCCCACCAAACAAGAGTGTTTTCAACTGTGGCTTCTGGTCAACTATAGTCTTGATTTGACATTGCAGATGCTGCGATGTGACTATTGCAGATGCAAACATTGCGATATCGATGCTGAAAAGATATATTGTGCAGCCCTACTATTTACTCACCCTCAAGTGATTCTCATCCCTTTTGAATTTCTTTCTTCTGTTAAAGATATTTTGAAGAAAGCTGAAAGCCTGTAACCATTAACTTCCACAGTAGGAAAAACAAATACCATGGAAGTCAATGGTTACAGGTTTCTAACATTTTTCAAATGATCTTCTTTTGTTTTTAACATAAGATAGAAACTCACAAAGATTTGAAACATAAGATTCTGCTGTCAAACTGAATTTCTCACTCATCTAGATGTCAGTGCAGCAGATGCTGGCTGGTGTTGGAGAAATGGGGCGTAATGTCAGAGTGAGCACCAGCACAGGAGTGAGTCATCCTCTTGTCCTTCCTGTCATGTTTATGTAATAATGAGCATTATAAACAGAGTACCTGAATGTTTATCGTACAAGCACTTGCGGTTTGTCTAGTCGCAGTCTATTGTTTGAAACAAAAGGTTATCTCTGGACACATCTACAGTCATTTATTTCCTCTCACAGAGCAGTGGCTCCGTGGACGTTCATATCAATGTGGACCAATCAGTGCAGAGCGAGCCCAGGATGAGACTCCATCTGGCTGAAAACTTGCTGCGGGAGACTCAGGCTTTAATCCACAGGCTTGAGGTGCAGAGGAAACATCATATACCACAAATAAAACATCCTAATGACTTTACTATAAGTTCAAACTCATTTAACTTGATGCTTATTATCAGATTAGATTTAAAATATATATATATTTTTGTTCCAGGGTCAATCAAGTGAACCGTCTCAGCAGGAGACTCCACCTCCTCAGCCATCTTCATCATCATTCTCAGCACATCCAATGGACAGCTCCCCACCTCCACCATCCGTCTCATCCTCTGCTTCCCAGACCGAAGGAGAAACTCAGTCTGGACCAAAGTAAGAGAACAATATTATGGTCAAGGACAAGTAAGAGTCTTCATGATAGAAATCTGGATAAATATGTGTTAAAAAAATTAGAACGTGAAATTATTTTTTGCGTTCATATTGCGTTTCACGTTAAAAACTTCTGCAAATTAATAACTGTTAAAGTGTGATGGCATAAAAAATGGTGTTGTCTTCACAGACATAGTCCAAATACATTTAATTCATTGCTTCTATGTATGCAAACAGTGACAAAAATAGCACCAAATCTCTGCCTATTAACCTAACATGTGATCAGTAAGAGAAAAGTTGTGAGAAGGTGCCTGGAATTTAACATTTACTTCAAGGCTATGCTACTAAATAAAATCGCAGACTTGATTAAGCAAAGCAGCGATTGTCATGCACATCTTGTCAGGGAAACACGGTTGTGTGATCAGTAAATCTCCTCCAAATGCAAAAGGGCGTTCCCACATGAAACTACAAATAGGTCATAAAGAAGAAACCCAGGAAATCCACATAGCCTTTCATTATAAACAGAAAGGCTGCGTCCAAAATCGCCTACTATTCAGTAGGTACTACATTTAAATTTGAATTTGCTCCTCGACCATTAGAAAACTATGTTCTATATACTGTAATATAAATGTGAGTAGTATGATTGTAATTCTGATGTATTACATCTGCCACTTGTCAATATCATGTGACTCTTCACTCCCATTCACTAATTCTCTTCAAAAAGTGTAGATGGTGGATTAACATTCAGCACACGATCACTAGAAAGATGTGTCATTGTAACTTCAGATGCCATGGTTTCTAAAACAAAATCTGTCTGTGTTATCTTCATTCTCATCTTCAGCGTTTTACAATTGTTCGCGGTAGTAGCTCTCTCTGTCATACCAAGCCAGAAGGCTTGACAGCTGATATTTCAGTGAAAAGCAGTGGTGGGCCTATAAGAAGAGCGCGAAGGCGGGGCAAGCATTACGGACTTGGCTTTGTTTACTGCAGCAAGTTGACATGACAACTGTTTTAAACTATTCCTGAGCGCTGCGTTTCGCGTTTCAAGTGCAGATGTGGTGAACATTTTGCAGTAAAAACCGGTCGCACACAATAATTTTATACACTCGCAAAAATTCTCCCAAATATAGTTTGATGTCGCATAGATAAAATTTCGGGCGCATATGCGACCAAAATGGTCGCATTTTCGAGCCCTGAGTTGTATCCATTGGTTGCACACTTCAGAATCTCGCCGGAATGGCTCTGATTGGGTCTTCTGGGTACTTCTTGCGTACTGTTTTTCAAATTCTATGAATTTGAACATATTACTTTTCAGAAGATGGGTACACTGTGGTCATAAAGGAATGGACATTTTCAGCAACAATACTCGGGTAGGCTGTGGCGTTGACATGATTCTCAATTGGTACTAATGGGCCCAAAGTTTGCAAAGAAAATATTCCCTACACTATTACACTACCATCACCAGCCTGAACTATTGATACAAGGCAGGATGTATTCATGCTTTCATGTTGTTGATGCCAAATTCTGACCCTAACATCCAAATGTCGCAGCAGAAATTGAGACTCATCAGACCAGGCAACGTTTTTCCAATCTTCTATTGTCCAGTTTTGGTGAGCGTGTGTGATTTGTAGCCTCAGTTTCCTGTACTTAGCTGACCGAGTGACACCTGGTGTGTTCTTCAGCTGCTGTAACAATCCGCCTCAAGGTTCGACGTGTTGTATGTTCAGAAACAAATCTTTGTTGTAACAACTGGTTATTTAAGTTACTGTTGCCTTTTTATCAGCTCGAACCAGTCTGGTCATTCTCCTCTGACCTCTGGCATCAACAAGGCATTTGCCTCCACAAAACTGCCGCTCATTGGATATTTTCTTTTTCAGACCATTCTCTGTAAAACCTAGAGATGGTTGTGCGTGAAAATCCCAGTAGATCAGCAGTTTCTGAAATACTCACACAAGCCTGTCTGGCACCAACTACTATGCCATGTTCAAAGTTACTTAGGGTGCTTTCACAACTGTGAATCGATTCAGTTGTTATGAAACAGAGATTACAAATGTTACATTGTTGCTCTTTGCTCTTGGAGCAATTCACTTTCACACTGCAAAGTTTCTAATCGGACCAAAAGAGCTAAAACAAGTCACGTGCAAGTAAACTCTCCTCACATTGGTCAGAGTGTCAGGGTTTTTTTTGCAGCGTCCCGCTAAACTGTTAGGAGAGGTGGTGGTTTGTTGGTGATTGACAGGGTGTGCGCGCGCAACGTGTCTGAGGAGAGATGTGGTGGGGAGGGGTGAGAAGGGTGCTTGACGATGCCTATTTGAGGACCGGGAGGGAGACGCGAGATTACCGGCAGATCATCACTCGTTTGCGAGCATCCAGAGACTCGCGAAACTTCCCGCCATACTCATAATTCTCTCTTTACATAGCCGAATGCCTATTATATATACATAAAACACTGTGATATAACCACGCTCGATCGCTAAATCAATTTCAAAATTGAATGTGATTTTGCATTTCTTGTAGTAAGTTGTAGTTGTTTGTTGTATCTCCATCCCAAAACACATGCTGGAAGTTTGCTAGAACTGGCTTTACTGATATAATGTGCATAAAAATTGCATTTGATTAAATGCCTAGCCGTACTTCAAAACAGAGTACTAATAAAACACATAAATTACGATTTGTATGGCATATTTGTATTTGTCATCCGCATGGATTTTATTGGCTTGCTTTCCCACTAACTTCTAAACTGCATAGCATGGGTTTATTCGTTCATTAGTACTTGTGCGTAAAATTGAGGCTTCCCATGACAAAAATGTAGATTGTGACAAAATAAAAGGGAACATCTCTTGAAAATGTTTGTCATAAGACACATTTGAACTTATGAAATGTTAATATCAGGTTGAAATGATTGAAATCTCAGCTAACCGCTTTAGATTACTAAAGCTCATGTTAACGCCAGGTGAAAACACGACCAAATTTCTTTCTTTTTTTGTCTCAACAGTCACCCAAGCCCTTTAGAGTTGGTAGAGGTTCTATCAGAGGTACGAAGGGTGGAGGAGCGTCTCCGTCCTTTCATGGAGAGAACACATTCAATCCTCGGAGCGGCCACTTCTGCTGACTACAATAACAATGTATGCACTAGACCAGGCATCACCAAACTTGATCCTGGAGGTCCGGTTTCCTGCAGATTTTAGCTCCAACCCTAATCAAACACACCTAAACAAGCTAATCAAGGTCTTACTAGGTATACTTGAAACACCCAGGCAGGTGTGTTGAGGCAAGTTGGAGCATAACCCTGCAGGGCACGGGACCTCCAGGAACAAGATTGGTGACCCCTGCACTAGACAGTTTAATGATGCGTAACCATCATGCATGGTCTTAATATAGCATGTTCATTTATTGACAAGTTGTTTTCTTGGACAGACTCAAGAACGGGAGGAAGATCAGCGCACTCTCAACTTGATTGGAGAGTCCCTCCATCTCCTTGGCAATACATTGGTGGCTCTGAGTGACCTTCGATGTAATTTATCTGCTCAGCCTCCCCGGCACTTACATGTGGTGCGGCCGATGTCTCACTATACCTCCCCTGTAATGATGCAGAGTGGACTGCCCCATATACCCATTCCAGTGAGTTAATCGACATTTTAAAGTTCCATGAAGTGCTTTGAAATGTTAATTTTTTTCGATGTTTGATGTAATTTCAAATGAAACAAAGTCAAGCCGGGACATAAAGTATCCCCTCCCCTTTAAAAAAACAGCCAATAGGGTTTTGGTTTTATTGAAGCTCTGCCAGTGAGAGTTGACGAGATCAAGTGCATCAAATGAAAAGCCAATGAGAAGCATCTTAAAGGGGGCGAGGCATGTCAAATACTAGAGAGCATTTGATTGGTTAGAAGAATTGATAAGAAACAAGTATGAGGGAAAGCTTTGGATGTGTTTAAATGTGCTTTTTGTCAATGTTTTGAAGCACACTAGATACCCTTTGAGATATTCACAAGGACTTTAATGACTATAGCTGTATTGTCACCATTAAACGGTGATCTCAAAATGTATACAATTTTCCAGATGAACCTGGGCTCCACTGTGACCATGACGTCAAACAGCAGACAGACAAGCGATGGTCAGCCCCAACCTCCACATTCCAGCAACCAATCAGATCAGCAGGGTCAGGCTCCTCCTACTCCAGCAAATGAATCCAATCAACAGACAGGACATGGACAGGGGACTCCAAGAGTGATCAGGATCACTCATCAGACCATGGAGCCAGTGGTCATGATGCAGATGAACCTGGACGGTATGCCACACATCCACCTAATTAGACCTCAATGTTTTAGCTCTGTGCTTCAGCTTTGATGCCCATTCCAGGTCTGTTAAACCTCTCAAGATCCCAAATATGTTTATCTGTCATTTTGATTCATGCGAATAAATATAGTTCAGTATATTTTTCTGACCTGGTATGGGCAGCTGTAGTGTAACTGCCAGCCACTGATCTGTGCATTTCTGTGCAGCAGATTCAGACAGTGGAGCGCAGGGCCAAAGTCAACAGAACCCCAGTGCTGCTGGAGAGACTGGTTAGTTTCCACCTCTCTCTGTAGTCTACCAGCTCTGCCAATATAAATATGTCATATGTGCCTTAGACACAAAAGACTGTTTTACTCATTATTCACATACCTTCAGGTTTTTAATAGCCGTTTGGCTCTCTGTCTTCCTGGGAACACAAAACAAGAAATATTTACAGAATATAAAAGTAAAATGAACACTGGGGCAAATGAGCTGCAAACATCATCTATACTACTAAAAATTGGCTAAAAACAGAAGTTTTGTAATGGCAAATATAATGCTAGATATCAACATAACAGTTCAGAAAAAATTGTTTATAGGTTTTAAAAGTATAATATGAAAAACATGTAATATAAATTGCATAGCAAAAATGTAGAATAGCATAATTTCCACGATTACAGTGTGAGTCACATGACAATAACTGACCAATCAGCTTTATACTTTATATGGAATATACACATTTCAGTAGAGCAATTACTTCAGACAAACACACAAACACTGCAGTGCTTTTTCATTTTCTCTATGAATAAAACTTCCATCAGAGCTTCAGCAATGTTTTGTTAGTTTGTCATCCTCTGAGTAAACGATTGATTGTTGCCTAGTACCAACAAAAGAGGGAGCGCAAAGCACACTGAAAATGGTAAAGGAAGCAACATGCTCCCGCTTTCCATGCACTTTTAGATGCAATGTATGAAAGGCCCCTTAGTCTACCACAAGTTATTGTATCTCAACTGAAGTCAAAGGGCTCTAATTTGACGGCGCAAACGCATTCAGAGCATGTCAGAATCCACATTTGCTAATATAAGGACGGGAAAATCCGCTTTGCGCTGTGGCGCATGGTTTAAAAGGGTTGAGTTTATTATAGATGTGTTTTGAGAATAAACCAATCAGAGTCTCATCTCCCATTCCCTTTAAGAGCCAACTGCGTCGCGCCATAAGCGCATTCGCTATTTACAGGACGTAAAGTATATGGAAGTGGAAAAACTGAGCATTTCACAAGCAAACAGTTAACAGTTTTTTTTTTTAACAGAAAACGGTTAAACAAAGCATCTACCGCGCAAGAATAGATAAATTATCTACTTTCACTTTCGCGGATAGGGAAACCTTTACGTACAGACATCAATTAGTTAGTAATTAATTTCGTTTGTTAAGCGCAAATATTTGTTTTAAAACTATTTCTAAATTCAGTTCTATTTTCCAGCAAACGAATAAATGAACAATAATAACGAAGTGTGCTCAAAAACCTGAGTTATATCCTAAAACACATGCCGTGCCCCATATGGTCTAAAACCTGCAGGTGGGCAAATCTAATAGTTTTTAATATTGTTTTTAATAAAACAAATATAAATATGGATATAATAAATAATACTGCTAATAATAATAACATTATACAAAAGCAAATTGTTATGAATGAAATGAAAAAGCCTCCCGAGATGAAGAAGGCATAAAAGCAGTGGTTTTTCATATTTATGTAGGCTAGAAAATAATGTTTTGTAATATTTGAATCCTTTATATTTATATCCTATATATATATATATATATATATATATATATATATATATATATATATATATATATATATATATATATATATATATATATATATATATATATATATTCTTATTATATCCTATATATGTCCTTAATATTTAAATTTTTTCATATGTAAAGATATTTGCGTATTGCTCTACATCTTGTGTGTAGGCTATTAAGCAGTGTGTAAGCGAGGCACAACTCTGTGCTGGAGTTTAGACCGTGTTTGTTTTGGTCTAATGAAAAATCTATTATATTATCAAAATAGCAACGCGCCAACAATTCGCCTCAGAACGCCTTCCTATTTAGACCAGAACATCTATGGGCACACATATGAGCGCAAATGCATTTGCTATTTAAACAACAGCAAAACGACACTTGCGTCAAGCTGAAACTAGCAAATAACATTTGCGCCGCGCCTTGCGCCACATTGCGCTGGGTGTATGATTGGGCCCAAAGTGTTCCATGGAAGAAAGAAGCCATGCAGGTTTGGAAGAAACTTTAACATGATTAAATGACAACAAAAGGTATTTTGAATTGTGTTTATGCATTGTTGTAATGTTGGATGTTAAGCAGCTGTTGTTTGTCAGTTGTCTGCAGTCTTGTGTATATATACAGTTGAAGTCAGAATTATTAGCCCTGTTTATTTTTTCCCCAATTTCTGTTAAACTGATTTTTTTTTCAACACATTTCTAAACATAATAGTTTTAATAACTCATTTCTAATAAGCAATTTATTTTATTTTTGCCATGATGACAGTGAATAATGTTTTACTAGATATTTTTCAAGGCACTTTTATACTGCTCAAAGTGACAATTAGGGCGTACTCACACTATGTACAGTTGCCTTGAATTGGGCCGAAGCATGCTTGTCCCCCCTCCCGTCACATAGCATTCACACATGAGCACGCTTACATCATTGATGATGCGCTGTTCAGTAAGAAGCGCCCTTGCTCATAACTAAAGAAATCTCCACTGTGCTATCGTTTTAGTCGTTTGAAATGCAGTGACCCAGTCAAATATTTCACCGAACAGATCAGTCACCTTTGATGCTCACAAACAATCTTAAAGTTCTCGTGCTGCAGGTATTGGGAGGTTTGCTGAAGGTTCAGCTTTCCTGCAGTGAGGGGTTTGCGTCTTTAATATTCTACGACAGTTTGTTCATTCATTCATTCATTCATTTTCTTGTCTTCTTAGTCCCTTTATTAATCTGGGGTCGCCACAGTGGAATGAACCGCCAACTTATCCAGCAAGTTTTTACGCAGCGAATGCCCTTCCAGCCGCAACCCATCTCTGGGAAACACCCACACACACATTCACACACACAGTCATACACTACGGACAATTTAGCTTACCCTGTACCGCATGTCTTTGGACTGTGGGGGAAACCGGAGCACCCGGAGGAAACCCACGCGAACGCAGGGAGAACATGCATACTCCACACAGAAACGACAACTGAGCCGAGGCGACCCAGCTACCTTCTTGCTGTGAGGCGACAGCACTACCTACTGCGCCATTGCCTCGCCTAAGAATGATTAATAAATCCATATGAAGCAGTCCCTTTAAAGTTGAACGATCTGGGAAACGGGCCTGGGCATCTTCCATTCGGATAGCATAGTGTGAGTGCGCCCTTAAGGGCTTAACTAGGTTAATTAGGTTAACTAAGCTGGTCAGGGTAATCAGGCAAGTTATTGTATAACGATGGTTTGTTTTGTACACTATCGGAAAAAATATATAGCTTAAAGGGGCTAATAATTTTGTCCTTAAAATGGTGTTAATAAAATTAAAAACTGCTTTAATTCTAGCCAAAATAAAACAAATAAGACTTTCTTCAGAAGAAAAAAAATTATCAGACATACTGTAAACATTTCCTTGCTCTGTTAAACATTACTTGGGAAATATTTAAAAAAGGAAAAAAAACTCAGAGGAGGGATAATAATTCTGACTTCAACTGTGAATATATAGCTTACAGCAGTGTCAATAATCCGTCTTTATTAAATTCTGCATATATGTCCTCTTAAGGCACCACAGTGCCCCTCCATGTACCAGGTCTGCCACCGGAGTTCATGCAGGCCATCATGCATCAGATCTCCCAACAGGCTGTCACCATGGCAACTGCAGCCTCTGCCGGACACCAGGGGCAACAGCAGGGCACTGCTGGCGCAGGTGCTCAGAATGGAGAGAGCCCAGTCCCTCCACCACCTCAGGCCAGGGTGGTCATAACAAGGCCCACCCTATCCCCTCGTGTCCCCCAACCCATGGGCACCAGAGGAACCACCATCAACCTGCGTGCGGCAGTGCCCCCCCCATCAGGGCAACAGACTAACCAAGTATGAATTCTACTTACACATGGATTTTTTTGGGGGGGGGGGGTTATTTAACTATGTCATCATAGTTAAATAAACATGTAATAGTTAATGAAATATTGTGATAATGGGAGTGGATAAATTTAAGAAAATAATTATGACAAGCAAAATAAATATTGATATGTAGATTTAATTCCAAAAATGTTATGTAAAACTAACAAAATGTTTCTTTTCACTCTTAAATCAAGGGCAGTCCTATGACATCCTCTCCTCTCACACAGATGGTCAGTGGCTTGGTTGGGCAGCTTTTGCTGCCATTGCACACAGGTGAGTTATCTTTTACCTATTGACTTCATGTGTACTCAACACAAAATGTTTATGAACATTACATTTTTTTCCTTCATCAGGGGACCAGACATCCACTACCTCATCGTCCCATTCCTTTTCTTTCTCTACCTCCTCATCCACATCTTCTTCCTCCTCTTTTTCTTCCGCCTCTCCTCCTCTATCCTCTGCCAACACATCCGGTCAGACATCCACACACACCACCAGCACAGCGTCTGTAGGTCAGGCCCAGGAGAGCGGCCCAGGAGACAATCTAGCCCAGCTGCTGGGCTCACTTCTGGGAGGAGCTGCAGGAGCTGGCGGAGGAGTGTCTGGAGCCACTCCCTCCATCACAGTGACTGTTCCGGGTGTCCCTGCATTCATTCAGGGCTTGTCTGAGTTCATTCAGGTTGGTGCTTTTACATGTGCGATCATTATACGGTAGAGCTCAAAATTGGAGAACACTTTATAAATTGTAATTTTCATCATTCAAAATTTAAATGAATTTCAGGTTGTAACTATACCAGTAGAACACTGTTTTGCTAAATAAAAAAGGAACTTAAACAAAAAAACCTTACTTTATGAAAAATAGTGATTTTAATAGATCCTTTTTACATTTTCCGGTTTCTTATAGGGGTGTCACGATTTCGATTTTTAATCGAAATCGATCGAAATTTATGCTCAATTTCGATTATCGAATCAAAAAATAGAATCGTCGATGCTGCCACGCCCCCATGTCACATCAGCTTGGCTTGCCAAGCTGGAAAAAACAGGCTTGTTGAAGTGCTTGTTAAACTGCAGAAGCAGGAGACCCGTCGACAGAGCTTTAACCCTCTCCTCTTTCAATGAAGTCGCCGGTGTGTAAGCATTTTGGATTTCCAGTGAGTTATGTTGACAACGTTCGTGTTGTCGACAAAAAAAACACAGTTTTGCAAGCTCTGCTATGTACGTATTAGGGTTCGTCCGATAGACAACACCGCCATCACGATCCTCCGCCCGCCCTCGTTGCAAATCCGCTCGCAAAAAGTACACACTCAGGCCCTGTTTACACTGTCTTTGTGTTTAAATGGCATTTTAGAACGACAACGATTTGACATCCACAGTGGCGTGTAGCATTTCTGAGCAGCCCTCCTTCCTCTCTACCTCTGACACACACACACACACACACAGACACAGACGCACACACACAGCCATGGGCTCGAGACCGGCAGTCAGTCAGACGACTGCTTCAATCTTTCACTCACTTGTACTTAGTCATTTTAGGGAACACCTCAGATACTGTTGGCTGGTTCCTGTTGGCTGTGCGTCTTTTTTACCGACGCCATTATAACGACACAGATCACTGCCTATTCACGAGTCCCGCAGAAAAAGTGATTGACAGGTGGTAATTATGTGTGTATCTTGCCTTTATTCATTTACTGTATGATTTGTTTATGGGTAAAACAAAGACCATGCAGGTCAGGTAGTTTAAACGGTAGGCTACAAATAATTGATTGGTCATTAATTAATTATTCATAATCGAAAATCAAATCGAATCGTGCCTTTAGAATCGAAAATGTAATCGAATCGAGAATTTGGAGGATCGTGACACCCTTAGTTTCTTAGCAGCGGAAGTTGTCATAGTTGGGTAATCTTAGATTGCAGTGAATGAGAGAGTACAAAAATTTTTTTACAATCCTATTTGCTCAAAGAATAAAAATAACTCAATGATAGTGTCATCAAGATTTTCAGACAAATCTAATTTACTATTCTCCCAATAGACACTGCATTACAAACACCCTGCATAAGGGGTAAAATTAGGCATGTTCTGATCTATCTGCTGAAGATCGGTATCGGCTGATAATCACATGACTCGATCAGTACTCGCCAGTCTGGCCAATCTCATAAACTGATCGGAGGTGTTTTTTTTATGAGTTTACAAGCAGAGAAAGATGCACAAGTGCTCACGTATTTTATACATAGCCGAAGTAAAATGAATGAATTGTTTTCTGTAAAGCTGCTTCTTACCATGACATGTTCACACCTAAATGGTTATAAGAGACGTGTTTAAAGTATTATATGCAGCATCCTTAATGTATACCCTAAGGTAAGATCTTCCCTTAAGGTTCATACTTAGAGGTAAAATGCTGCAATTTTAGTATCTCATCAAGACAAAAGGGCACTGGAAGAAACCATGAGTTCCCAGTTAAAAAGTGTGTAAAACTGTTTTTTAGACAACAAACTTTCTTTACACATGGGTAAAACAGAGGCTATTTTATTTGCTTCAAGAGTGAAATTAAAGAAAGATGATAGTTTTGTAGTTATGATTAATGATTGGAAAATTGAGTCGAAAAATGTTGTAAATTATTTGGGTTGTTTAATAGATAATAAATTATCAGGAGACGCTATGGCAAAAAAAAAGTTTTTATGAAGATATGTGGAAAAATTAGGTTATTAGCAAGGCAAGCTGATCTGTTGGATGTTCATTCTTTAGAATTTTTATCAGTAGCTTTAATTCATCCCCATTTTGATTATGCTACCTCATTTTGGTACAGTAGCTACTCACAGAGTATGAAGGAAGAAATGCAAAAGGCACAAAATAAATTAGTACGAATAATTAAAAAAATTCATCCTAGAGCACATTTACACAGAGTTTTTTAAAGAATTAGGCATGTTATCTTTTGGTAATATATTGTTTGTTTTTTAAAACTGGGAATGGTACGTAAAATGTTTAATAATGTGGTTACTAGTTATTTGATGAACTATTTTCAAATGGTGAGGCAACAGCACTCATACAGTACTAGGGGTTGGGATTTTAATATTTGTTTATTTAAATTTAGAAGTTTAGCAGGGGAAAATATGTTTTTGGATTTCCATGGATTTCTATTCAGGTTTAGATCAGGATTCTGCACCGGCTATAACTTTATTTTAGTATTTTTATCTTTAAGCAACTGTTTTAAATATATATCATTTAAATACATAAACTTTTTTTGCTTAAAAAAATCAGTGATTTATCACTTATGCTTTTGTTTGTGATTTCTAATCTGATCTTCTCAAATGCGTGTAATTAAACACCCTGCTTTATTTCCAGTCGGGCCAGCCTGTGTTTCCTTCACCGAATCAGCAGCCTCCACCCTCACAAGCCACGCCACCTTCTGCCCCTTCAGGACCCGCCCCCACCACCGCCCCTAGTGGAGGAGCGGAGACCCTCAGCCCTGAGCTTTTCACAGGCATAGTTCAAGGTGTGCTGTCCACCATGATGGGCTCTCTGGGGGCTGGTCAAGGCAACACTGAGAGCATCGCCCAGTTTATCCAGAGACTGTCCCAGACCAGCAACCTCTTCACCCCTGGGGCTGGAGACGCAGTGGGTGGGTGCTTTTGTGTACCATTAGGGCAACTCAAAGATTATGTACAGCTCAATGCCATAATGAAAGAGTCGTTGTCTGTGTGTACATTTAAATTGACATCAGTAATCTATTCATTTACCTTATAATGAACAAGACAATATTATGATTTTGACTTTTAGAATATTATTTCATGTTCTTATGTTACAGTACATCAATCAATTAATGGCACATCATTACATTCCGATTCGATGTTCCTTCTAGAAGTTTACATAACAACATACAGTTCGTCTTCATTATAGCACTATATACAGTTTTGGGTGGATCATTATAAATTTTATGAAAGCTTGAAGTTCAGTTCATTATTTATCATGCTTTTCTATGTGTAAACAGATATTTGCAGACACAATTTCTTGCTCAATATGCTTTTATTTCTATAAAAACTCTTGTGGTGTGGAGAAATGTGCTGAAAGGTCTTACAATAGTAATTAAAGGTGTGTATCAAAAATGTGACTAAAATAGGAATGCTCCATAAGTCCTAATTCGATGTGTTTACTTTGTGTTATCAGAAATCTTGATTTATATGGTAAAATCATAAATTCATAGAAAGAATTCATAAGCTTAGATTGATTGGGATGATTTTGTAAGCAAGCGACTCTGCATAAAATACATAACAAAGCAAAGATACCAATAAAATAAACAGTGCTTTGTGGTTTTATGGGGACTCATAGCCACATATTTTGGTACAGAAATTGAATAATCAAATATAAAATAACACTGTATAGTCTTCATCGAATAAATAAATGCAATTAAAAGCTACAAATATAATTTCTTGTGCCAGAAAACTATCATGATAGTGCCTGAATATATATCAATGATGAAATATCGATATATTTTACAGCTATTGTCTTTGTAAACATACTGCTTGTTTGTTGGTAGGGTTTTTCGGAGATCTGCTGTCTCTGGTGTGTCAGAGTTTCTCAATGGTGGACATGGTTCTGCTTCTGCATGGTAATCCGCAACCTCTGAGCCGCATCCAGCCCCAGCTCACAGCCTTCTTCACGGAGCATTATCTGCAGGGTCGAGAGCCCACTGATGCCAATATCGCTGTGAGTCTGAGCTCACACTGCTTTCATATGTGACTTTGCTTAAATCAGTCCCATGTGAAGCTCTCATATGCCTGGGTGTCTAATCCTGTTTCTGGATAAAGAGTTTATCCTCAGAACAATCTGAACAAGCTATTCAAGCTATTGTTGATTAGCGGACACTTTTAATTGCAATAGGGCTAAATTGTCGCATGTTGTCTCTTAAGGAGCAGGATTGGGCAAACCCTGTCATATTCTATCAAACATTTTTGTTAGATTTTGAAAAAAAGATTTGAGGGGAAAGAAAGATTCTGCATCCATTCTGAGATTTTCAAAATCTTGACCGATTTTGAGCCTTGTTTTCAATAGCATATGCTGCTCCAGGCTGGTTTTTATTCATACACTCAAAATGTCCACGAGAAAGAGTGCTTGTCCTTTCGGCTGCGTCAATAACAATTTGGCTAATATGTCACAAGATTAATGTAAACACCGCATTCCTAACTTTATTAATAATCATTTTAGGTTTGAGTGGTATTTGTAAGAAACTAAATGCGAGCTGAGCAGAGTTTATAAAGCGTACAGCGCCATCTGCTGTTAAAAGTGAAGCTCAGAATCGATTCAAGAGAGAATCTATGCTAGGATTTGAAAATCTTACAAATATAGAAGCCTCTGTTTTGCAATATCTTCCTAATTTTTCAAAAGTGAAATATCTCAGAGTGACTGTTTTATTGTATTGCTGACAAATGTTTTATTCAATGTTTGGATGTACTGGTCATTGTAATGTACAATTTGAAAGCAGAGGTTTGAACATTGCTAACAGTCAGAGTAATATTCATCATCTTTGTACTTTTTACACAATTAGACTGTGTTTTTGAGTGCATGGTGCAGAGACTGATTTGTTTTTGTTTCTAATTTAATTTTTAGAGTGCTTCTGAGGATCTGATCAATGAACTAGAGGAGTACATTGCAGAGAGTTTTGTAAGTGTTTTTGTACCTGATTTGTCCTACCTTGTTTTTAATTACTACAAAAATCGACATAATTTTAGACATTTCAAATAATACGCACCATACTCAAAGTAATTTTGTATGGCTAAAAAACAACAGCGTGTCTGCGAGGTCTTAAAATGTCATAAATTTCAAAAGTTAAAGTTTAGGCTTAAATTCACTGAAATAATATGTTATATGTCTTAAAACATTTAAAACGGGTCTTAATTTTCCGCTGTTCAAGTAAAGCTACCCAAACAACATCATCCATCCAATCACAAGCAATCATTTATTTATATATATATATAACCTTTTAAAAAAAATTAATCGCATTTAAAATACTGAAACTTGTAATTTTGGCTATTCAAATGTAAAATTAATGTAAACGCAAGACAAAAACTATTAAAATTCAAAATATAATTGTTTATTAGAATTAAAATTCAAAATATAATTGTTTAATAGAATTTTTGTTTAACTTGTAACACAGATTTCTTCATGTAAAAAACAAACCCACAATAAACCATCAAGATCCTGGCTTGACAGCCATA
Source organism: Danio rerio (assembly GCF_052040795.2). Classification (NCBI taxonomy): domain Eukaryota; kingdom Metazoa; phylum Chordata; class Actinopteri; order Cypriniformes; family Danionidae; genus Danio; species Danio rerio. The sequence continues at coordinate 32,644,894 of NC_141039.2, read as the reverse complement.
TTTATTACAGAAATCAAAACACAGGCATGTTAATGACATTTAAATTTCAAAACCATCAATGCCAATAAAGAAAACATTGATTTCCATGTTAAATTCTAAGCAGACTGCAAAAAAATGCCAAAATACAGGAATTGCAGATATGGAAAATGAAAAATTATAATAATAAACTATAGAATACAAACTGTTGCACTCATTGTAAAGTTTTATTGCTGTGAGTTGAGAACATTAATTATAGAGTAGAAACAATTTTACTTAATCCTCCTTTACATTCATCCAGTTGCTAAGACAAGGTGTTTCCCGCAAGTGCACAGAGACTCCCAAATGCCCGCAAATGAATGATAATCTCTCGCAAACCGGTCGTTAAATACATTGCACACCCCTCTCCCCCACATTCCTCCTAGCTCTTCAGATAGCCTATATCGCGCGCAACTCATCCCCACCGTGAGTTTAATGAGGAAACTAAATCCCATCACGTTTAATGAGGAAACACGCTAAACTTGGAGGGCTCATGCTGAAAGACAGAGTAATGCCCTGTCTTTGACAGCTCGCGACTTCACCAGAGACTTTCTGAGTACATTCACAAAGACACCAATACTTCAATTTTAATATAATTAAGATTATACTCTTATTAAAAGTCTACCATGTAGCCTAAGAAGTGATTTTATTACCTTAAAGGAACACCGAGTCACGAAATGAGTAGGATTTTCTTATTGTTCGCCATGCGGTATCAACTTACAACAGTAGTCGAAAGTTAAAAATGGAACACCCGAAATTGCATGAAACTTTGGAGAGCCTGGTGATGCGACTAATTGTTTTATACTGAAACTTGCCTTCAAAAAGTGCTTCCTTGGTCTTATCCACATGTCTTGTGTGTTTAACACACGTCCACCACAACAGGAAGTAAAAAAAAACCCTACAACTGTGTTAATTGCGTTAATTTTTTTTAACGCGTTAATTATTTAAAATTAATCGCATGCATTAACACACTAATTTTGACAGCGCTAATATATATATATATATATATGTATTTGTGTACATATTTCATTCGATGCAATAAATCATATTTTACCAGATATTTTTCAAGACACTTCTATACTGGTTAAAGTGACATGATGATGTTGGGATAACTATGCAAGTCATTGTATACAATGGTTTGTTCTGTAGACTATTAAAAACAAAAATAGCTTTAATAATAATTTTGTCCTAAAAATGGTGTTTAAAAAACTAAAATCTGCTTTTATTCTAGTCAAAATAAAACAAATAAGACATTTTCCAGAAGAAATAATATTATCATGCATACTGTGAACATTTTCTTGCTCTATTAAACATTATTTGGGAAATATTTAAAAAAGAGAAAAAAATTCAAAGGGGGGCTAATAATTCTGACTACAACTGTTTATATAAGTAAGAATTATTAGCCCCCTTAGTTTTCTTTGTTTTTTAAATATTACTTAAATGATTTTTAACAGAGCAAGGACATTTTCTCAGTATGTCTGATAATATTTTTTTTTCTTCTGGAAAAAGTCTTATTTGTTTTATTTTGGCTAGAATAAAAGCGGTTTTTAATTTTTTTAAAAAACATTTTAAGGTCAAAATTATTAGCCCCTTTAGGCTATATTTCGAACGATAATCTACAGAACAAACCATCATTATACAATATTTTGCCTAATTACCCTAACCTGCCTAGTTAACCTAATTAACCTAGTTAAGTCTTATAAATGTCACTAAGCTGAATACTAGTGTCTTGAAAAATGTCTAGTAAACTATTATGTACTGTCATCATGGCAAAGATAAAATAAATCAGTTATTAGAAATGAGAAAATCTTCTTGGTTAAAAAGAAATTGCAGACATGGAATAGGCGATTAAAAAAAAGAAAAATTATGTTGAAAAAAAAGTGTATATACAACTAGAGTTTTGACACATTAAAAAATGTGGCTAAGAAATAACTAAAATAGTTTTTTTATGTTATAGCACAAATAAAGAAATAAATAAACGGGCCATTTGATACAATCTTTAGTGTTTAGCTCTGTATAAGTCTAAAATTCAAGACTTTAAAAGTCTTAAATTTGATTTGATTAAACCAGCAGAAACCCTGATATAATCTCTAGTATAATAAAAACAATTATTATAAACATTTGTTAAAACATTTAATAATTTCCAGTATTAACTCCTTGTAAATAAATTCAATATCTTTACTCTTGATCAGCCAAAAACTTAAGTGTTTCATGCTGGAGTGGTTTGAGGTGTGTGTGTGTGTGTGTGTGTGTGTGTGTGTGTGTGTGTGTGTGTGTGTGTGTGTGTGTGTGTGTGTGTGTGTGTGTGTGTGTGTGTGTGTGTGTGTGTGTGTGTGTGTGTGTGTGTGTGTGTGTGTGTGTGTTTGTGTGTTTGTGTGTGTGTGTGTATAAAAGTATAGTATAAAAAAACTTTGCGGCGTGAACAGCTCTTAACAGTAACTGTGCTGTATTTGTTTCAGTCTACAGTAACCGTTAGAGAAGGAGTGGACATCATTCAAACCAACATGTCCTTCCTGAGACAACAGTTCACTCGCATGGCTACTCATATTCTTCGCTGTACAGGTGACCAACACAACTTGTCCTCTTACTGACACCTTTACGCTTAAATCCAAAACCTATGACTAAGATATATGTGGGTATATAATTACAGTTCAAAAAATATATATAAAGTACAGATGTCATTAATTGAATACTTTAAAAAACATTAATACTTTAGTATAAGTAACAATTTACACTATTTACTATTGTCTTTTACCTGCCTATTAATAAGATATTACCTGTTTAATAGCAATTATCCTAATCCTACCCAATACTTAAACCAAACTACTACCTTACTAAATATTAATAAGCAACTAATTAGCAGTTTTTTAGATACAAGTCTTAGATATTAGTTTTTTAAATTGTGTGAATTTTACATTAAAATAAAGTGAAACCAAAAATGACAGTATTTTGCATAAAATACATGGTGTATTGTTTTTGAGCATGTTTTAACTTTGAAAGTGTTTGGAATTTTTGAAAGAATAACCCTGATTTGCAGTGAAAACACATGAAAACATTTGTTAGTTTGACCATTAGTCTTTTTCTGAAGAAAAAAAAATCTAAATGACTGTTTTTATTTGAAATTGAGACCTTTATAGACCATTTTTGAGGGAAGTCAACAAGAACAATGATCCTAACGCATTTCCTATTTCACATTTTTATTTTCCATAGCTTCTGAAAATCTAAAAAGGTCCACATATTGATAAATAATGTTATGATAGCTGTTTTAAAATCAAATTATGATTGAATTGCCTCTTGTTACAGTTAGGAAATAGTTTAACACCAAGCAGGAACTGTTCATGGGCCAAAGAAATCACCACTTGGAAATGGTCTTATGGATTATTTTAACTCAAATCCATAACTAATAACACAAGTGGTCAAGCACTCTCTTCATTTTCCTTAGCTATAAGAAACAGTCAAACTACTTGCTCTACAAACAAGTGTGTTTGTGTATACATAAAAAGTAGAATATAATTAGAAAATTTCAGTTCGTAACATTAAGCAGCTAAAAATCTGAAAATCAATGGAAGTTAATGAGAGCGGAAGGCTCGGGCTAAAAAAAATTCCAATTGCTGTGCCTGCTCATATGTGAAGAATAAAGTCAATATAAGAAGTCAAACCAAAAATTATTCAGACATCATATATATTTATTTCATTTATTTGTTGGTGGTGGATGCAGATACTACAGTAAAATTGAGTAAAGTAAACTGTGACATATTTTACCCAAAACAAATTTATTTATTCAGTGGACTAAAAACCAACAAGAGCTGAAGAAGCTTTTGCAGAAAGTAAATATTTGAGTTCAGCTTTGCATGAATCAGCTTGACATTGTGCAGTTGACTAAAGCCTCACATTGAGGCCCAGCAAAGTATTGATGGTTGTGTAAATATTGTCATGCTAGCAGTCTGAATTAGTTTTGGAGGATTGTGATCCATTTCATACTGTACCTTTCTATTAAAGACATTATCAAGATATTATAACTAAGATATTGTCAGCATTGCCATTTTCTAAAATATATAGAATATACTGTGATAATATTTAAAATGTTGAACTTGTTGGGAAAATATATATAATTATTTTATCAATCTCTTGCTTTTGTTTTTCTAGACAACACATTTGGCCAGCGTTTGCTGTATCTGTGCACTCAGGGTCTTTTTGAGTGTCTGGCCCTCAATCTCTACTGCTTAAGAGGAGAACAAAGAGCTTTGACCACTGTCATAAACCACCGAATTGTAAGATTCATTGATTCATCCTTCGAATGTGGTTACATTTATATGCATATCCTTCATATTTTGATCTTCCCTCAGAGGAGGATGTCAGCAGAAGTGAACCCCAGTCTGGTGAACTGGTTGACCAGTATGATGTCCATGAGGCTGCATGTAATTTTAGAGCACAATCCGGTCACTGAGGACCAGATCCAGCATTACGTCATCTATACGCAGGTACTTTAACCTCTCATTTAGATTTGTTTATCAAATGAGACACAAAAGCACAAATGAATATGTTTCTGTTGTCTTTTTTTCATGTACAGAGCGAATCTGCTCGGAGAACAGAGGCAGGTTCACAGTCAAGCCAGCAGTCACAAAATATGAATGTGGAGGTATGTTTTAGCAGAAGAAAGAGGCTGGTTTACCGTCATGTTTAATAATATGATTTTAAAATAATGCTAATTAAACCTTATGTAGGTCTTTGGAATGTTATTTTTTATAATTATATTCATACATTTTTATATACTGTACATTTGAAGGCAAAACGATTAGCCCTCCTGTGATATTATTTTTTGTTGTTGTTGTTTAAAGGAGAGGATTGTTTTAGCATGACAGTTTTAAACTAATTTCTTTTGACTTTGCCATAATGACAATACACAATATTTTACTAGTTATTTTGCAGGAGACTACGATTTAGCTTTATGTGCAGTTTAAAGACTGAACCAGGTTAATTAGCTTAACTAGGCAAGTTAGGTTTATTAGACAAGTCATTGGACATCAGTGGATTGTTCCATAGCCAATCAAAAATAATCATTTCTTAAGAGGGCTAATAATATTAAGCTTATTTTTTAGACTGTTTTCATTTAAAGACTTAAAACTGTCAACTGTACATACTTTAAAGACATTTCTCCCGAAAATGAATAATGTCATCATTTAATCACCCTTGACTCCAAACCTTAAAAATGATTAAAGAAGATATTTTGAAGAATGTTGGAAACCTGTAACCACAGACATCCAAAGTAGGAAAAACACATACTATAAAAGTCAATTTTTACAAGTTTTCCCACACTAAAGGCTGATTTGTACTTCTGCGTCAAACGCCGGCGTATGCTTCGTTGCTGACACATTACCCTTCGCCGTGGCCGTCGGCGTCGCTGACATGCACTTCTCAAAAAATGTAACTACACGTCGCAACGACGCATAGCGCAAGCTCTGTGATAAGTTGGCTTGGTAGCACTGACGAGTCTGGGCGGGACCAAGAGCCGCGTGAATGGTGCGAGCCTGATGGAGCGATTGTTTACAAGTGTGGACTCCCGTGAAGGAGCTCCAGATGGAAAGTTTTGTTTTGTGTTTACCTCATGGTTAAAGTTGTTGCACGTCCGCCGGTTCCTGCCTCAAAATGAGCGAGTTTGAGTCACTTGTACATCCCGGAAGTGTTCAGAAAAGCAAAACAGAAGCGAAGAAACTCGACACAGAGGAACATTTATACCTCACTGCCAACTAGCGTTTCGGAACTGTTAATGCAGACCAACAGAGACAGCGCACAGAAGAATAAATGCACAGCTACGCGCGTTGCATGCGCCGTGGGTTACGCCGGTCACTTGAAGCAGAAGTATAAACCAGGCTTAAATATCCTAATTTGGGTCTATGGCTTTGGCTTTAAATATCCAGGATTGGAACAAATCAAGGGTAAGTAAATGATGACAGACCTTTCATTTTTGGGTGAATTAACACTTGACCACATACAATTCTGGAGATTTTTCATTCATTCATTCATTTTCGAGTGAATTATGCCACAGCGGAATAAACCGCCAAGCACCAACTATTCCGACATATGTTTTACATAGCGGATGCCCCTCCGGCCGCAACCCATTATTGGGAAACACCCATACAAACATGTAGAAAACCTACATAAAATCAATGCAAACTCCACACAGAAATGCCAACTGGCCCAGCCGGGACTCGAACCAGCGACCTTCTTTCTGTGAGGCAACCGTGTTAACCACTGAGTCCCTGTGCCACCCTCTCTGAGATTTTTTTTTTTCTATGACAAAATTTTAGTTTTAAATAGAGCAATTGCAATTTGCATATGTTTATCATACCTGGCTCAAACAGTTGGTATACAGCTTCAGTCTTTTCAGCCCGTATTATTTTATCTGTTACAAGCAGGAAAATTGTCTTATAATAACTGTGATAACAGTTATAATTGAGATATAACATGCATTTTTTATGGTAAAAATAAAACAAACTACAGTTTAAAAAGAGATTTTGTTTCAAATCAAGGTTGTAACAGTTACATCACATAATACTCAACCATTACTAATGTATATGTCAATGAACAATTCATTAAAGAGATTCTTCAAAAATGTGTCTTCTTTAGTCAGTTCTAGCATTCTTAGTTTATCCAGAATTGGGCAACTTTAATTTTAAAGGACGCATTAATTTGGGTAAAAATGTTTTTTTTTTTCTGAACTTTAAAACATTAACCAGCACATATGGTTGTATCATTAATAAAACTTTGTTTCTTGAGCACCAAATCATACTTACGAAGGATCATGTGAAACTGAAAACTCAGGGTATATGCAGGAATCCTAAAGGTAATTTCAATATCTTTTTAAGACTTTTTAAAGACCCTTCTCAGAATATTTCTCATCTCATCGCCACTTCCAGTTCTAATCAGTATCAAATCTTTAACTTAATAAACAGTTGTTAAATAAATCAGTGGAGCACAACCATGCAACAGAACTCTGATAAGCTCGGAAGAAACAAAGCTTGAAATAATAAATTACGTAGTTGTTTTTAGCGACAGGCTTAAGCCACTGTTTAATCTAGTCTTTCTTCAACCAGGAGTATGCAAACTTACATATTACCATTTTGCCGTCTGTTTGGCTCTATGATGACTAGATGTGGAGAGCGTCACATGACCTTCCCACGTTTGTCGCAAATTACGCGACATCACCCAGACAGAGGAGCTTGGCCTGAACCAGTCGCGTGGATGGAAAAAAATAAATATATTTAAGCTATTTTGGAGTCAAACACTTTGGACAGTGCTTGAATAAAAATTAAACCTCGTAAAAACATGATTAAAACTTTTTTATATCTTTTAGGGCCTAATTTTCACATAAATGATTTATCATATTTTAATACTTTTTAAGACCCTGCGGACACCCAGACAATTATGCCGAAAACTTCATCTTTGACATCACTGCAATAAGTTACATTTTCAAATTGCAGTAATTCACAGTTTTGTTTTTCTTTGACTAAATCTTGCTTTGTTGACAAGAGACATCGAGTTCCGTCATTGGTCGGTGTCCTTTGTGTAAATCTGTCTGGAAGACATCTGGGTGTGGGTTTGCACTGTAAACTGTATGCGTTGATGGTAATATGTGGTGATCTACTGTATTCCAGGAGGGCCTGTCTCCTGCTCCTGCCACCACAGCAGAGGAAGCGCTGAGATCCACAGGAGACACTGATGGAGATGAAGCACCCGGCAGACCATCGGCAGAAGAGACACGAGGAGCCGTAGCCATGGCAACCACAGAAAGGGAGGAGTCAACTGGAGAGGCAGAGCCATGGGCGGCAACCGTTCCACCTGTAAGACTCCATTGTCTTAAAGGGTCACGAAACACCAAAACACATTTTTTGAGCTGTTGACAGTCGTATATGTGTCCCACACTGCTAAAAACACTATTAGGACACCTATATTTCACTAAAAAGTGTAAATTGGTTGTTTTTGCGTTATTTCAAGCAAATTTGTACTTCCTGTTTGAAACGAATTTTTGAAGCTGCGTCACGGTCATGACATAATAGCGTGTATTCCAGCGTGCAGACTGGGCGTCTGTGCCAGAGTGAGTCTTATTACGTCTTACAGTGTGATACATTAATGCATGAGTAAGGCTTGGTTCAAACCAATCAGCGCGCTCTATTGTGGAACTTCATTAATATTCATTAGTGTCACCGTGTTTACGCCACAAAGACGCCACGTTGTGTTGGCAAAACAAGCGTGAAGTGTTGCTTTTATAGTTTGCTGCCGTTAAGTTTCGTTTTCATTTTCTCTCTGTGAGAGCTCAGTCTCACGTGTGGATTAACAGTGTACGCGACGCTCGACAACAATAACTTACGTGTCTGAGGATTATTGTTTACCTGGGAGCTGTTCTCATCTGCAAATGCTGAAATCTGGATTTGCTTGTAGTATTCTCTCCATAAAGACGCGGCTCTAGTTGCTGGTGATTGTCCTGTCTCTACAGATTTGGTAAGTGAGCGACCAGTGCTCTTTGTTTATTCAGTTTGTTCGTATCGAATTAAGTTAACTATTGCACTGAGTGCAGAAATGTAAGCACCGCATTTTGTGACCGGAATAACACACGCGGCTTTCTGATGCTACCTGCCGTGTGCATCTAAGTTTCCGGGAAATGCGGAGTTTTTTTCTCTCTCATTCGCCGTGCGGTATCAAACATTGCATGAAAAATACACGCTTGCAGCAGTTCCTTGAATCAAATATCTCGTTTGTCGCGAGAGGCATGAATGAATTCCCTGAATGAAAGAGCCAAACTGCAGTTAAAGTCCAACTTTTAATAATTTGGCAAATAATTCGACTACAGATGTCCATGTAAACACAGTCACATTGTCCGCTGTGGGTGTGTATTTTGACTCTGAAACTCGCGCGTGCACAAATAGACACTCCCACACCATCCCACTTTAGTTCCTCCGACACTCCCCCCTAAACAGAGCTGGACACGCCCACTTTTCTGACTTTTTCCAAAGTGGAGGTGTGAAAACACCCTGCTGAAACGAGGGGGTTTCATGGCCCTTTAAAGATTGCAAATAGTAGTTGACGTTATTGCATTATATACAACAGATTTGTAATTGTAAATTCCAATGTACACTAATATAGTTTTTTTTTATAATGGGATAAATGATTAAAAAAAACGTTATAGTATAAAATGACAAATAGAATATTTATATAAATGTTAAATGACAATTGTTCTGGCCTACCTTTAAGTACAGATTATATGAAAGAACACGTGATCATGCTAAACTATATTAAAGTTTCAATTATTATTATCTGACAAGTGGTTAAAACCTTGTGATTTGAAGAATATCTGCAAATTATAAAGATTCAAAATGGTGATTTATTAGTAATTTTTGGCTGCATTATTATTATGTCATCAAATCATTTTTATTTTAAATTTGCCTGATATTTTTGTGTTGTTTTGTGTAAATAACCCGTGAATGAGATTTTAATTCTCTTCTGCAAATGATGGTCAATACACAATTTCAATACACCAAAGGACACATTCTAATGCACTGATTTGGTTTAATTAATAAAACTTTATCATTGTTTTATTTTTCAAAGCTTCAAAACTCTTTTATTTATGACCTTTATCGTCTCTAGTTTAGTAGAAGTAATGAGAAGGTTTTGTAATCTTTCTGTTAATCAGGAGTGGGTTCCCATCATCAGACGTGACATGTTGACCCAGAGGAAGATGAAAGCACAGCCTCCTCTGTCTGATGCGTATATGCATGGGATGCCGGCTAAGAGGAGAAAGGTCTGTATTTCACTGACATTTACTCAACTAAAATGCCAAAACACTTAATCAGCACTATATTATATCCATATTACGGCGTAATTTACACTAGTGCTTTTTTTTCACACTTGGCATCTGCATAACTCTAGCACCTTTGACTTTTGAGTGTTTCCAAGCCCTAATTTAGTTTGGAAACACTGGTTTTCCATTTCAGTGTAGATAAACTGAACCACAGACTTTAGAAAGCCGTGGCTGTCCACAATCACTCTCTGATTGCTCTTCTGGACTGTTGCGTATCATTTTTAATTTTTTCAAAAGCCCCTCTCATTTGATCATTACACAACCACTAGACTGCAAGTGTGGATGTCATATCATATCATCTTGTGTTTTATGCTGTATACACGGTAAAGAAATGCAGGGTTCCACACAATTGATTTGACAACATGAAGGAATTACGTTAACCTTTTAGTTAACCTTTTACAAATGGAAGTGGGTTGAGCATAAAGCAACTTAATTGTAACAAGAATTGAGTTGTTTCAGCTTATTTTAAATAAGTTGTTTGGACAAACAGCAAATGTTTTTTTTGTGTCTAGTGTTGATGAAGATTCTTCTTTCTTTTAGAGCAGTAAAATGGATGAGAAGAGGTTTCATTCTAAAAACACTGTTTTCAAACAGAACCCACTAGTGTAAGCGCAGCCTACAAAACTGTTTTGCTTAGCATTTTAAAAGTTTCACGTTTACACAACAACGTTTCTTATGCATTCTAATTTTACATGTCTGTGAAAACATCCAAAAATGCTGCATTACTTACACTAGGCCAGTGTCTGGCACTGTCACCTAGTTACTCCACTGTTGTTGTGTTTGTTTGTGCTTGCCTTTAATCTACACTCCTCTAAATATGTACTACACATGCACATGACATCATCATTTAAAAAAAATATTCTTGACTGTTTTCAGGTGTTTACATGAACATAATAACAGTGGCATTTTTAAAACCTTTCACTTTGAAAATGCATAAAACTAAAAATGAAGTCAGGCAAATCGGCATTGTCATGTAAAGTTTCCAGTTTTTGTCCAAAAATGTTGTGCTTAACTTGATGATAACCAGTTTTAAGGTATACCGTGGTTTGGAAATGTCAAGGTTTTAAAACCGCCAAAGTTTTCTGTTACACCATTGCTAAGGTGTAGATTTTTTATTTATTCTTTAAACGGTTTTATTTAGCTTTTTAGGGCAACAGTACATCCAGCAGAAAATGAACCTCTACATCAAAAGCTACTGGTCCAAAATACTTTAAATGTTTCTTAATATAAAATATATTGTGTTCAATGGGGAAAAAAGTTGTTGTTTTTTACCCAGACATTTAAAAAAGAACTTATTTCGGAGCAGTAATCACTATACCGTGAAACCGTGATAAATTTTATTCAAGGTTATCATACTGTCAGAATCTTATACCGGCCCATTCCTGGTTTAACTCCTCTAATCTTTGTTTGCTTTACAGACGGCACAGGGGGAAGGACCTCACCTCTCTCTTACTGAAGCCGTGAGTCGAGCTGCCCGGACAGCGGGAGTGCGACCGGTTACTGCCCCAGACAGCCTACAGGGAGAGCTGGAGACCCCAGAGCTGCAGGAAGCATATGCGCAACAGGTGAACAAAACCTATCTATTTTGAGAAGCCTTTGTCACTAATTAAAAACCTCATGTCGAGAGTTTAGACATCCATATGTTTAGTTGGAGTAACTGAGGCACACGTTGTAAAGGCAACACCCTCTTCTGAATCAAAGGGGGAGGGGAGAAGAGGCTCAATTGTATTTAAAGAGACACTGACGAAGCAGCTTGTATTTGCTTCCGAACAAAAATTATCATGCTAAATGTGTAAGAATAAATAATCAGCAGAATCTGAATAAGCGTATATATAAGCGTCTGCTAAATGACTAAATGTAAATGTAAATATATATATATTAGTGCTGTCAAAATTAGTGTGTTAACACTTGCGATTAATTTGAAATATTTAACGCGTTAAAAAAATTAACACAATTAAAGCAGTTGCAGTTTTTTTTATTTCCTGTTGTAGCCCACATGCGTTCAACATGCAAAAAAATACGGATAAGACCAAGAAAGCGCTTTTAGAGGGAAAGTTTCAGTATAAAACAATTAATCTTGCATCACCAGGCTATACAGCGTTTCCTCCAGAGTTTCATGTAATTTCGGGTGTTTCATTTTTAATCTATTGACTTTAACTGCAGTTCAGCAGTTCACTTTCATTCAGCAACATATTGTTCATGCCTCGTGACTATTATTGGATGAAAATATGAAGTAAGGACTGCTGAAAGAGAGCTGTTTTAAATGAAATTTGATACCGCATGGCGGTATTCAAAAATATCTGCATTTCGTGACTTGGGTAGTCCTTTAAGATAATCAAAAATGGCTGTTTACATGGTACACTCTTAATCAGTATTATCTTAATTATAAAATCGGAGTACTGGTGTCTATGTAAATGTACTCAGTGAAAGTGCCAGATGATGTCGCAAGCTGTCAAAGACAGCCCATTCCTCTGCCTTTAAGTTGATTCCATGCACCCTCAAATGTTTCGTTAAGTTTGACGTGTTTCCCCTTACACGCAACTTTTGTAAAGTGTCTGCTACATGTTGCTGTGTCAGAATCCTTGCTTGTAAAATACAGCCATACTATAGAATGCTTAGTTTAATCAAATTTGATGAATGCGATCGTGCTTGTTGATGAATCTGAAGGGAGTCACTCACCGGGTGGCTGTACTGCGCGTGTTGTTTTTAAATGTCTGTGTGCGTTTCCTAGCAACAAGAGCAAACGCCTAATATTGCAGACGGTGTCTGTATTCCGCAAAGCTGTTTAGAATTAAATGTTTGTTGTGACCAAAGTCCCTGTAAGAAGTCTGTATCTTTGGTACGTGCCTTTAATGTACCCCTTGGTGCTTCTTGCGTCCTTGTCACAGCACCAGTGGCACCAAAATTAGGCACCGAAATTCTTATGCTGATTCAGTGATTCTGTGAGAGATTCTTGTGAGAGACTGTTCTCACTCTCAGGTCACATCATTCAAAAGAAAAGGCTCGCATTGTCCCCCGATAATGTCAACAGACTGGACTGTCCTAGCAACTGGCTGAATGTAAAGGAAGACTGAGCAAAATAGTTTTTACTTTATAATTAATGTTTTCAACTATCAGCATTACAACTTTACAATGAGTCAATAGCCCCTTTCACACAGTGATACCGGTAAATATCTGGAAAATTTCCGGAAAGACTTTACCGGTATTTTCAGAAGAGCGCTGTTCACACAGGCGAGGACGTTACGGAAATTTTCCGGAAAAGAGCATTCACACATCCATTCCAAAATACCGGTAAATTCTGACATCATTAACCACAAATGAGCTTTAAACGGCTGCGCTTGTATTTGTAAACATTTTACTAAATTACAAACTCTGTGGATGATCAATATTGTGAATATGTGCGTGTGCAGGCGCTCACAGGCTGTTTCACAGGCACACGCAAAGCTTGAAGGTAAACAAACAACGGCTTATCATAAGCATCTCATCGATGATTATTTACACAGTTGGCATTTAAGAAGAACATATAAACGTAATCTGACTAACTTCTAGCAGCTAAATGTGTCTGGAAAAATATTCAAAGGCTTTTATCCTCACAAACCGCGCGGACGTAAATGCGTCTGACTGTTGTGATTGGCTAAAGCAGACGTCTCACGTCAGCACGTTCTAGACGTGCACGCGCTTATTACGTGAATCTTCCTTCTGCATTCACACAGCGCAGCATTCCGGCAAATTGCTGGAAATGTTACAACTTCTCTTTCCGGAAAATAGCCAGAACGAATTTACCGGTATTTTCAAAAAGGACCTGTTCACACATACAACCTTTCCGGAAAATTGCCGGCAATTTTCCGGAAAGGTCTGTATGTGTGAAAGGGGCTACTGAGAATCGTTTGTATTCAATACTTTTTATTATTATAATTTTCCAATTTCCATATTTGCAATGCCTGTATTTTGGATATATATGTAAATGTGTGTGTGCATATATATATATATATATATATATATATATATATATATATATATATATATATATATATATATATATATATATATATATATATATATATATATATATATATATATATTGTAATAAATATGGCCTTTTGCGATTATGATTAATTGCAAATAAAAAGTGTAATTAATCATTTGACAGCACTAATATATATATATATTTGTTCAAGTTTTAATAGTTTTGTTTGTATAATTTTGCCGTGTAATGTGTGTGTGCATTGTTTTTGTATGTTTGTTTTTTTAGGTCATTTTATTAAGATCACCATGGTCAATTAGTGATCCTGCTGTCTCAATGGAAATCCTCTGACACCATTTTAATCCACCATTTTTCCCCACATGTCTTTCAGGTGAAGAGTGACATAAAGAAGCGTCTGAGTGACGATCCAGACTACAACCACCAGCGCTTTCCCAACACACACAGAGTGTTTTCTGAAGACGCCTGAACAGACACAGCTTTTACACGCTCGTGATCAATCAGCTCTAAAAGTGAACGGCCTATAGCGCCTCATGCGTTGAGGGAAAAACCCTGTTTTAAAAACATCTGGCGTATAATTCAGATTTCTGCCATACTACAGTGTGTGGATGGTGACTAAACATAGAGCCTGGTCATAGAGACACAACAAACTAGACTTTATTCCTTCTACATGACAAAATCAGCATCTTATACTGTTTGTAGATGTAACCAGTCACTGAGAGGATTCGTGTATGTCTCTGTCCATTGTAAATTAGATGTACATTGTTGTAATAAGTTGTTTTAATATTGACAATAATAACAGGCACAAATATAGATGATCTTAATCATTTTAGCTTTATTCAGTGTGTAGATAAAAACAGGCACAAAGATGGATATTTACAGGGTCCAGATGTAGATGTACAGCACATTCATTCATCACTGACGACTGGAAGGATTTTAGTCATAGTGACGCCGTACACTGCAAAAAATGCTTTTCTTACTTAGATTTTTTGTCTTGTTTGTAGTCCAAATCTCTAAAAATTCTCAATCTGATAAGAATTTTCTAGACAAGCAAAACATGTTGCCTTGTTTTAAGAAATAATCTGCTAATATTAAGGGATTTTTTACCTTAAAACAAGCAAAATAATCTGCCAATGGGGTAAGCAAAATAATCTTATGTCAAAAGGAAAAACAAGATTATTTTGCTTACCCCATTGCTTGTTTTAAGGTAAAAATCCCTTAATATTAGCAGATTATTTCTTAAAACAAGGCAACATGTTTTGCTTGTCTAGAAAATTCTTCTCGAATTAAGAACTTTTAGATATTTGGACTACAAACAAGACAAAAAATCTAAGTAAGAAAAGTATTTTTTGCATTGTATAGCTGATATTACTATTATTGCTAATTATTTCTTGCATGCCAAAATAATCATGTTGTTCATGAATGTGGCTGTTAGGAAATAAAACAAATCTAGAATTACTTTTAGTTTAAAAAAGGGCTGTCTGCTTCTGTTTATTTTCGCCGTTAATATTTATGACCCTGAACAACAAAACCAGTTTTATGTTGCATGGGTCAACTTTACGGGGAAAAAAGAAAATGGGTCAATTAAAAGTTTAAATATTATGACAAAAATGACTTAATTTGGCATATTTAAAGGTGATTTTCCTCAGTATTTTGATTCATTTGAACCAAGCAGCAACCTCCCTCTCTCCCACGGGAAGCCGATATGGAAGTAACTGAAACTGCAATTCAGGGATCACCAATCTCGTTCCTGGAGGTCCGGTGCCCTGCAGGGTTATGCTCCAACTTGCCTCAACACACCTGCCTGGGTGTTTCAAGTATACCTAGTAAGACCTTGATTAGCTTATTCAGGTGTGTTTGATTAGGGTTGGGGCTAAAATCTGCAGGACACTGGACCTCCAGGGACAAGTTTGGTGATCCCTGCTCTATGACAAGTGTGAGGGGGGGTACATTTTTTTATAGCCCATCCGTTTGCTTTTTATTGAGTTATAAAAAGTCTGCATAATTAGGGGCGGGGCCATTTGGATGGCAGCTAGGTCGCTGTCATGTCACCTCAGCTGATTCCGGCTGATTAGCTGCTGAGCTCGGCATATACATCGTATTTTATGTGGCTTTACACAGTCAATTGCCTTTTGGAATTCTTTCCTACAATTATCAGATGATATGGCATGCTGTGTGTACTTAATTGTGCTCACATACTATTCAAGTTGCTTCTGTTTCCCAGGTGAATGAAATTATATACTTATACCATCTCTATAAAAGTGTTTTATTTAAAATAATTTATCATTTTTATTAGAACTTGAATGTACATCAGATTCTGGCAGACAGATTAGCTGTAGGCTCTAGAAGTCATCTGAGGCGTTGTCATACAGTGTTATGCTGGATTTCATAAATAGCCTTGCATTTACTAACACAGACTATATTTGAAGGATTTGGAAGTAATTAGCTTTTTCCTCCTGTAGAAAAGCATCATAAGAACAATGTTCAACGGCTCAATGTATTACAACAGTGTTTTAAAAGACTACACACTTTATTGATATAGTACACAACCAAGCACATGTGGTTAGAACGCAAACGAGTCACGAGTAATTAAGCGTTTCTCCCAAAGAAAAGCCTGTCTAAGCAGATCCTCGATTCCTAGTCCTCAGATTCTAGATTTTCAAATAGTTGTGTGTCTGCCAAACATTGTCATATTCTAACAAAGCATTTATCTGTAGAAAGCTTATTTATGCAGCTTTCAGATGATGTATAAAACTCGGTTTACAAAAATTTTACTTTATGACCTCAGTTTAACTTATGACAGGTTTTGTGGTCCAGAAATGCTTCGCTATAGTTCCTTTTAAAAACAAACTTGTTTTTTTTTTTTTCAAGCTAAAGTTGAAATGGTCAGTTGAATTCAATTGTGAAATACTGAAAGGTACAGTATAACATCAAATGATGCATAAATAATAGTTTTATTTTAGGTTTTTAAATGAATGGAAATTGTTTACTTAACTGTAAATCAATTCTTCCTGATTTAGGCTTAATTTCCAAAGCTGGTACTTTGTAATTTTATCTCAACAAGAAATTTACTATATTAAATAAACATATCAAGAAACTTAAACTGTATCTGAATGAGTGAAATCTTGGTAACATGGCTGTCAAAATACACATTAATACTATTCTGAATGAATAGAATACTCTAACTATTGGGGCCTTCGCGAAATGCACTATGTTTAACATTTGGCATGCGCACTACTCTAGCGTCTTTGACCTACATAAACAAATTTTAAAATTCCACAACCCCGTTTTAGTTTGGAAACACTGGTGTGATATTTCAGTATAGACAGACTGAACACAGACTTTAGAGTACCGTGGCTGTCTACAAACACTCTCTGATTGGTCTTCTGGACTATTGCGTATCATTTGCTAATTCGTCAAAAGCCCCTCCCAATAATTACACAACCACTAGACTGGAAGTATGGATGACGGTAAAATATGTGCATACTCATTAAGCGTGAATGGTCACATATCTTGGGCCCTATCATACACGCGGTGCAAAAAGGCACAAGATGTGTTTGCCCCGACGTGTTGCTATTTTCAGACCAACAAAACCTTCATTTTCCTATTTTCCGCCACGTTGTTTAAATAGCAAATCCATTTGCGCCACTTTGTGGACTCGTGTTAAGGCGCATTGTTGGTGCGTTGCTATTTGAGGAACTAAAATAGACTGCTCAATAATCCAGCTAAAAGCAGGGTAAAATCCAGCGCAGAGCGCATCAGTTGTGCGCCTCGCTCACACATTGCTTAAAACACACATGATGTACAGCAATACACAAATATCTTTGCAAATAAAAAAGAATTAAAGGATTAAAATATTACAATAATTATTATTATTTTCTACATAAATATGAAAACCACTGCTTCCATGCCTTCTTCATCTCGGTGGGCTTTTTCAGTTTGTTTATGACAATCTGCTTCTGTATAACGTTATTATTCTTAGCAGTTTTATTTATTATATGCTATATATATTTGTTTTATTAAAAACAAGCTTAGATTTGTCCACCTGTCAGATTTTAGGCCATATGGGGCACAGCATGTGTATTTGGATATAACTCAGTTGTTTGAGCACACTTCGTTGTTATTGTTATTTATTCGTTTGCTGGAAATTAGAACTGAATTTAGAAATAGTTTTGACAAATCTTTGCGCTTAACAAACTAAATTAGTTATGTATAGGCTAATGGATTTCTGTGCACAACATGTTTCCTTATCCACGAAAGAAAGTGAAAGTAAAGGCCGAATCTTCGCGCTGTAGATGCTCTGTTTAACTGTTTTTCGCTAGTGAAGCATTACATTTTTCAAATGTGTCATCGCGCGACGCAACTGACTCTTAAAGAGAATGAGAGATGAGGCTCTGATTGGTTTATTCTCAAAACACATCTAGAACTCATTAAGAGAATGAGCTCAACCCTGTTAGACCATGCGCTGCGGCGCAGAGCATATTTTCCTGTGCTTAAAATAGCAAAAGTGGATTTGGACACGCCCTTAATGCTTTTGCACCCTGAGCTTTAGACTTTGCACCTAGATCGTAAAAATAGAGCCCCATGTGTTTTATGCTGTATACACTGTAAGAAAGGCTGGGTTCCACACAATCGATTTGTGTTGGGACAATGTGAAAGAATTAAGTTAAGGTATAGTTGTTAAATTTAAGTGAACTGAACAAAAGAAAACTTCAGAATTGAGTTGTTTGAGTTCATTTAAAAAACGGTAAATTTCGAGCAACGTGGAAATAAAATGTTGAGAAAAAACTTCTGAAGATGTTCTGAAAAAAGTTGTTAATTTTGAGAAAAAAATGTTGTAATAAAACAATAAGAATAAACCTATCAAATTGAAAAAGTATTATTTTGTGAAAAAAAACTCAAGTTTTAAGAAAAATATGGAAATAAAATGTTGAAAATGAACTTTTGAGAAAAAAATGGTTGAAATAAAACATTCAGAATAAACAAAATCAGAATATAGCATACATTTATATGGAAAAACTCAAGAAACGAGGAAATAAAACATTGAGACTAAACATTAAATTCAGAAAAAAACCAACACATTTCCGTAAAAATCAACACATTAAACCTTGAGAAGCTGTTGAGAAAAAAACTCAATGTTCTGAGAAAAAAAGTCATTCAAATTTTAAGAAAAAAAGTCTAAATGTAAATATTTAAATTTAAAGAACTGTTGAGATAAAACTAAAATTTAACCTTTTGTGATTTTCTCTTTTTTTTGTTTGTTTTGTTTTGTTTGTTTGAGCCTCAATAAACCAAACCAGATGATCTGAATATTTCTGCAACAGAGAGACCAAACATACAGTACGGATGTCAATATGCGTTTATTTGTCACATATTCGCACAGTATTTTGGGGTGGTAATAGCTCAGAAATGATCACACCAGAACAACGAACTCACGGCCATGTTTGTTTGACATGAATCCCTCAACAGATTCAGACTCTTTGCAAGTGAATCGCACGGATTGCGGAGTGACAACGTTTCATGCTTGGTTAATCTAAAAGCACAAGCACTGGAGACAGAGATGAGTTCTGACTACTTTGTGACAGGAAGTCCATTAAACTGCTCTATGACTTTTATTACAGGAACCTAAAGCAATTGACGATACTTGTTAAAACAGATTGTGGTGCGTTATGATCCCACAGTCAAATATTGAGCAAATGATCAACGTGGAAGAAAAACAACCCAGAGTCCGCAAACGCAACCTTGAACATATTTGAAAGATTTTTACCTTTGAAAAAAAAAAAACGTGGATTTATTTCACCCAAAATGACATCATCAATATACTCAACCTCAATACCAGTTTCCATTGAAAGGTTAATGTTGTTAACCAACGCTGACAGTATGGATTGAGGATGATGAAGGTCAGGGTTGGTCTAGTTTCCAACATTCTTTAAAATCTCATATTTTATCTAAAACAAAGGAAACAGGTTGAGGGCGAGAAAACGATGACAGAATATTCATCTCATGGTGAAGAATCCCTATGAGAGTGCTTTAATTTGCTGGACGGTATGGCGTTTTAGCTATAACCAATGCGGATTTGGCAACGCAGAAGATGCAGGGAGTAAAACTGGTTAATAACTTACTCCGTTTGCCTTATTACACACTGAAAACTACACAAAGAAGCATGAACAAGTCTGCAGACATGAAACTAAACTCTCAAAGGCAGTCCCTGGCATCACTTTCCCTTAAAGGTCATGAAAAAGGCAGCAAACTTCTGTTGACTTCTGCTACCAAACAAAACATATTTTGTCTTTTAAATTAACTGATGAAAGCAGAAATGAATGTATAAATACAAAAATAGAATTATTATAATGTAAGCTGACGAGCTCTTGAAGTGATAGCGCATACATGAATGAAACTGTGCTTATCCTCAGACTGCCCGACTTTTCTCTAGAACATTTCTCAAACACTCTACTTTGTTTTTTTTGTTTTTTTTAAATAGGCTGATTTTATGACCCAGGAGTTAAACAGGTGAGTTTTACCATTTTTGAATCCATTCAGTTAATCTCTAGGTCTGTCGGGAGCACTTTTAGCTTAGCTTAGCATAGACCATTGAATCAGATTAGACCATTAGCATTAGACCAAAGAGTTTGAATAATTTTCCTATTTAAAGTTTGACTTTCTGTAGTTATAATGTATGACAGATGGAAAATGAAGCTCTGCTATCTTATAGGCTTATATGGATAGGGACTACACTCTCATTCTAATATGATAAGGAACTTTGCTGCTGTACCATGGCTAAAGCAGGCACACACAAGCTAGGTAACAGCATTGCAAGTATAGTTCCAAACCATGTCGGCCTGGAAAATAGCAACTTTGCTGTTACTCTTAGCACACAATGTAACTACAGAAGTGTTACACTTTAAATATGAATATTATAAAAACACTTTTTGAGACATGCTAACGGTCCAATCCAAATCAATGATTTATGCTAAGCTAAGCTAAAAGTGCTCCCACCAGACATGGAGATCAGCTGAATGGACTCAGAAAGGGCGAAACTTAAATGTTTAACTCTACGGGAGTTGAAAAATGAGCCCGTTTCCAAAAAAAAGTATGGAAAAGTGGAGTGATCCTTTAAAGTTTCTACCCGAAATCAATTGTTCCCAGCATTTTTGAGAGTCAACATGACATATGCAGGCATATTGTAATATTGTCACTTCAGAATCACTTCATAAGATAAAATATCACTTCAAAAGTTCAACTGAGACAAAAAAAAAAGTCTTGGATGTCCTGAGGGTAAACAAACAGTAAATCTTCATTTTTGGCTGCACTATCTCTTTAAATATCATCCCATGACCAATTCCTATTAGATCCCAGCTTGCCTTCTTACAAACTTCATCAAACCTTTTCTGAAGCCTGAATATATTTACAGACAGCTCTGAATCGACCTGTATGGTAATTTACAGGCTCATCAAAACCTATTGGTTGTGCGCTAGTTAACCTCTTAGCTAACAATGGCTCAGACAATGGGCTAAGAGTGGAGTTTAATCTTAAATACAGGCTCCCATCACAATCCAAACCAAATATGATATCGGGTTGGTGATATTCATATCATGGAAATTAGAAGATTGTTTCAAGTGAGATCAGTTTTAACTCGTTCCGGCTTACTTCTGCAATCTTTTTTTCCCCCAAGGAATTGGTTATCAACATCTTATTTACTCAACCCACATAATAGAGCGCCACATCTTTTACAGTCTTTTTAATGGTGTGACCAATCAGCGCAGGTTCTCGGCTCAGGCTCGGGCCTGTCGGAGGGAGGACAGCAGGAGTGGGAGCAGGTTGAGGGCGGGACGGTGTTCCTGAATGCCCAGGGCCACCAGAGCCCCGCCAAGCATTGAGGCCACTTTGGGCAGCAGAGGTGGACGAGCCTCCATTACCTGGATGAACAGAAATAAACAGTAATATTATAGTTACAGTTTTGTTTTCATTGGCTCTTTTTTGCATTAATATTAACTAAACAAATATAAAAAAAAAATAAATAAATAACCGATGATCACAACCAGCATATTCCTCAAAATCATAGTATGATGCTCACAACATAAACTGTAGCTTAAAAGAGGAAGAAAGTAATAAAATGGTCTATTAGTTAAATTAATGACTAATTCTTTGTTTATGTTAGTAATTACATTATTACTGTATTTATTCATCTATGGTAACATTAGTTAATGTTCTACAATTTAAATAACGTTAGTTCATGTTAACTCATCATTGACTAATGTTAACAAGCACAACTTTAGATTTTAATGTTGCATTAGCTGATGTTGACCTGTGATTAATAAATACTTGACAAGATTATTCATACTTAATCAATGTTAGTATATACAGCGGTGGAAATAATTTATTCAAAATAATTATTAAATAAATAATAATTATTTTGTGGACTCTGTAGTTTCAATCACACAGTGTTTTTCTCCCAATTATTCAGAAGTTCATCAAGTAAATACAGTAGAACAAGCTTTTTCTCTAGGGTTAGTTTCCGAATCAGACGTCAACAGAGCAATTACATCTCTTAAATCATCCAGAGCAAAGGATATATTTGGGATGGATGTGATACTTTTAAAAAACATTAGTGAGTCTCTAGTAAAGCCGATCACCAAAATTATTAATCTGTCCATTTCTCAGGGGATGTTCCCCAGTGCTTGGAAATCATCTGTCATTGTGCCTATATTTAAAAGTGGCGATCCACACTCTACTAGTAATTACAGACCTATCAGTATTTTACCTATAGTTTCAAAGATTGCAGAAAAACTGATAGCCACACAAATTACAAATTACTTAAATAATAGTTCCACACAAATTACAAATTACTTAAATAATAGTTCCACACAAATTACAAATTACTTAAATAATAGTTCCACACAAATTACAAATTACTTAAATAATAGTTCCACACAAATTACAAATTACTTAAATAATAGTTCCACACAAATTACAAATTACTTAAATAATAGTTCCACACAAATTACAAATTACTTAAATAATAGTTCCACACAAATTACAAATTACTTAAATAATAGTTCTTTTGCTTTACATCCATTGCAGTTTGGCTTCAGAGCAAACTACTCAAGTGAGATGGCAAATTGCTACTTTACTGAAAAAGTAAAGTCTTTATTAGATAAAGGGGGTATCGTTGGGGCTGTGTTTCTTGATTTTAGGAAGGCTTTTGATACTGTAAATCATAGAATTCTCATGTCCAAATTAGTTGGTTTTAACTTCTTACCACAAACTTTAAAATGGATAGAATCTTACGTGTCTGGTCGCACACAGTGTGTTAATATACAAAATTACAAATCTGCCCCTCTAGGTATATCCACAGGTGTTCTACAAGGATCTATTTTGGGCCCTTTACTTTTTACTTTATATATCAATGATCATCCATCTACGTGTCCTAACAATAACATACAAATGTATGCGGATGACACTGTTATATTTATTCATGGTAGTAGTGTGTTACAAGTTGCAGACAAACTCACAGAATCACTCGTACATCTTTCAGCCTGGTTAGATCAATGCTGTTTACAGTTGAACATCTCTAAAACCGTGTGTATGTTTTTTTTTCTAAGAATGGTAGGCCAAGTGTAGTACCAGATGTATTTGTATCAGGGGAAAGATTACAAGTTGTATCGGAGTACACGTACCTTGGAGTTTTAATAGATTCAAAACTATCATTTCAGTCTCAGGTTAAAAAGGTTTGTAACCGGGTCAGATTCAGTTTAGCAAATTTTAGATTTATTCGTGATCAGATGTCATGTGAGGCTGCCCTAATCTATTATCAGTCCATGATCATTTCTCACATCACTTATTGTTTAACCACTTGGTCATAAGCCAGCATCACTACTCTGAAGCCACTTGAATCTTTATACAAACAATCCATAAAAACCCTTGATAAGAAATCAGTTCAATATCACCATTGTTTGAAATACAACCTGCTTAGTTGGGAAAATTTAATTAAATATGTACATATCTGTTTAAGGTTTAAGACTTTACATAACCCGACTTCACCATTAAATCAGTTTGTAAATATTAGAACGACTGCTCAACGAACTACTGGAGGAGGTGACAGAGGGGACTGCATTACTCCTCTCAAAAAAACTAAATTCAGTCAATCTGTATTTTCAGTGAGAGCTGCTAGGGAATGGAACTCCATCCCACCAACAATTAGAAGATCATGCACTTTTCGTTCTTTTCAGTCTCATGTTAAAAATTGATTATTGACAAATCAGCATTGTCAGCATTAGGACTGTATTCTTGACACATTTGTACTGTTGTCTTTGGCTTTTTGTCCTCTGCTGCCATCAGTCTGTTCTTTTTTTTTCTTTTTTCTTTTCTTTACTTTTTTAACTGTATTTTTTATATGAAAGTGTATTTAATGTTTAATGTTGTGCTTCTCTTTTAGGTGTGACTTTTTAACATTCTGTAAGGGGTCTACGGATGAAAAATAGCCATTCTTGGCTAATTCTGGCACATTTTACAGTAATGTTTATTAGTGTGCATTGACCCTGTAAACAAATAAACTGAACTAAACTAAAGTATTGAACACATCACCATTTTTCTCAGAAAACATTTCTAAAGGTGCAGTTGACTTGAAATGTCCACTAGATGTTGGTAACAACCAAAGAAATCCATATATGAGAAGAAAACAAATCTAATTAGTTTACAAATTAATTTGTGTAATAAAATGAAATGACACAAGGAAAAAGTATTGAACACATGAAGAAAGGGAGGTGTATTAAGGCAGTGAATTCCCAGACAGCAGCTGAAATCTCCCAGTAGTTCTTTAGCAACCCTCTACCCTTCATCATTGCAAATTAATATGAGCTGCTTCAGTCCAACATCTACATTAGCAGAATGATTAAGATTAAACCAGACTGGACATTTCAGCAAGACAATGATCCAAAACACAGCTAAGGAAACTCTCAAATGCTTTCAGAGAAAGAAAATCAAGCTGCAAAATGACCCAGCCAATCATTTGACGAATCCACAAGAAAATACTAAATGAAGATCTGATTTAATAGACGAGACCCACAGAACCATTAAAATGTTTCAGACTTTTTCTTATTTTTATGTTTGTATTGTTTGGGCTTTTACCAAAATCTGGAACAATTCCATGCAACAGCTCCTTTAGAAATATTATTCCCAGGAAATAACATGACAAGTTCAATGCTTATTTTCCCGCTGTTCATGAACTACTGGACCATCATTCTTAACAAAGTCTTACTAAAAAAAACAGTAAATAGTCAAATAATTAAATAAAATAAATAAATAGAAGATTTAAATAATAATCATAAGAAAAATACACAAGTTAACCAGGGATTATGGTGATCTACCGAGGTTCATCTGTCATAAATAAATAGCATTTTTCTGCTTTTCGCATTAGAAGAAGCAATTTAAGAAGTGTTTTGACACTTCAGAGCCACTGTACAAGCAAAAGGCTAGATACAGAATGCCATCATTGGAGCTACAGATAACTTCATGACAAACAGTGCATAAAATAAAGACAGAATGTGGCGGAGAGTTGAGAACACAAAGTACAAACAAACCCCAAAGTATCACTGCTTAAACTGACTCCGAAATGTTTAGCGTTTTTTCGTAATGGATTGATTAATACGCATCGGACTCAGTTAGTAATAATGAACAGAACAATAAAGTTGTTCATTTTAATTTACGTATGATTTTCAAAAAGTCCTTTGTATGTCACTAAACACAAGTTTCATTTATGACATGTCGTCACCTTAGAATTATAAGGTTTTATCTGACATTTGTCAAAATTAAGTTATTGACATATTCTTATTAAATGACAACTTATTTACATCTTGGGATCTTCTTTTATAAGTTGTTTACATTCAAAAACTTTGAAGCTCAATATCTCAAAATTATTCAGAACGCAGATAGAACATTATAATTCCAAGGTGACGATTTGTTTAAAACATTATGAGTTCACATGTTATTTTCAACACGGTGTAATATATGGAACATGTTGAATTTGACGTTAATTTAATATATCTACACTGCCAATTTATTACTTAAAAACAACAAGCTTTGATATAATTCATCAGAAATGCTGCAAATTTTATAAATATCATAATCAGACAATAATGCTTTTAAATCAGAAATATAATGCTTTTAAAAAAGCGTTTTAACCACAAACTATGTCTATTGGTAGCTTGGAGCTTTTTTTTTGAGCAGCTTCACTCACAGAAAAATCTCATTGGTAGAAAATAGGTTTTGTTTATGTTTGGCTGTGCAGCATTTTCCAGCTGTTCAGCTAGTCAGGATAGGGTGCAGTGCTTAAAAATATGAGAATATATTCGTTTAAATGCAGTTTCAAGCAAACCTCACCTTTTCAACTTTATGGCAATGTATTCGTCCATCAGCTCCAATGTAGAAGGTGGAGAATGCATCATATGTTCTGTCAGGAAAAAAAGCAATCAGACTACACACAATGATGAGCATGATGAACATGAGATAGTTGTGGCAGGTTGTCACTGCATGTCTCACCTGTAGAGGTGATTCTTGTCTTTCTTATAGAAAAACACCAGAATGGAGTGGAAGGGCAGGCCTTTGACTCTCCAGCGAGCTTTGATGGAGCCGTCTTCTGGATGCTTGGTCAGCTTCAGCACTTCCAGCTGAGCATCGGCATAGTAGAAGAGACACATCAATTTCCAAAGAGTTAGAGTCAGCTGGTACACCACACGACCCCTACAAGATAGAAGATTCAAAAACATTAGATCACAAGTGCCGATTTGAAAAGTAACCACCACCAGTCATTCTACAGTAGTTGTTTTTACCCTGTGTAGTTAGCTGATTTGTTTTCCTTAAAACATTTTTGTAGCAAGTGTTAAAACATGAAACATTTTGCTTGGAATTTTTTGTAAGCTTAATATTTTCAAACAAGCACTTTCAAAGCTACAAAATAGGATTGGAAATAAACCTAAGGAAACAAATGTCATATCTGCGCTTGGGGGAAATGTTTTTCATTCAAAACACTTTTAAACAGATAAAACTTGGGACAGTCAAAACAAATATTGATTATTGTGATTGCAAAATGGCTTTTTGGTTTGATTACAAAAATGTATTTTTGAATAAAAAAATTTTAAAACAAAAAAGGCAAAGATGACCAGCACTTCAATTAAATGTTGAATGTGATAAGATTTCAACAATACTAAATTGAAACTTAATTTTTTTACATGGTTTAATATTTTTTTGTTATTAAAATTGAAGTTCCTGTTTCAAAGCTTACAGATAGATGGCTAATTTGTATGTTATTGACACTTTTGGCACTTTTTTGGAGTATTTTCTTAAGTTTAGTTTTTTCCTGTAAATGATTCAATAAATACCGTACCGTGACATTCATACCGAGGTATTACCGTACTGTGAAATTCTGATACCGTTACATCCCTATTATCAGACTAAATTTCAAAGAACAAAATGTCTTCAAAACAACAAATGTATAGTTTTTTTCTTTTAAATAGGTTTTTAATGATGTGCTTTCATTATTGTTTATCAAACAAATCACAATCAAAGCTTGAGGCAACAAAAATATATTTTTTCTCAAACATGAAGACTTTTATTATAAAAATATTATGAATATTTTCCATTGTGTTGGCCAACAAGCTTTGTTTATGGAGCCAGATCAGTCTCAAAAACATCACATTACAAAATAAAATTCATAAATCCAAAACACAATTAACATTTACAAAACCGAATTCGTAAATTCAAAACACAATTCAAAAATGCACAAATCCAATTCGTAAATTTAATACACGATTAAAGAATAAGAAAATCCAATTCGTAAATT
The DNA here is from genome assembly GCF_052040795.2 of Danio rerio. Classification (NCBI taxonomy): domain Eukaryota; kingdom Metazoa; phylum Chordata; class Actinopteri; order Cypriniformes; family Danionidae; genus Danio; species Danio rerio. The sequence continues at coordinate 32,617,204 of NC_141039.2, read as the reverse complement.
TAAAATACGATTAAAAAAAAAAAGAAAATCCAATTCGTAAATTTAAAACATGATTCAAAAATAAGAAAATCCCATTCCTAAATTCAAAACATGATTCAAAAATAAGAAAATCCCATTCGTAAATTCAAAACATGATTCAAAAATAAGAAAATCCAATTCGTAATTTCAAAACACAATAAAAAAAAAAGAAAATCCAATTCGTAAACTCAAAACACAATTTAAAAATAAGAAAACCCAATTCAGTAATTCAACACAATTTAAAAATAAGAAAACCCAATTCAGTAATTCAACACAATTTAAAAATAAGAAAATCCAATTTGTAAATTCAAAACACAATTAAAAAATAAGAAATGAATTTATAAATTTAAAACACAATTCAAAAATAAGAAAATTATTCGTAAACTCAAAACACAATAAAAAAAATAAGAAAATACAATTCGTAAATTTAAAACATGAATCAAAAATAAGAAAATCCAATTCGTAAATTCAAAACATGATTCAAAAATAAGAAAATCAATTTGTAAATTTAAAAAACAATTCACAAATAAGAAAATCTATTCGTAAATTCAAAACACAATAAAAAAATGCACAAATCCAGTTTGCAAATTCAAAACACAATTTAAAGATTGTTATATTTAATTAAATATTTATGATTATTTACTTGTGAATTCACAAATACTGTGTTAACAAATTGGATTTTGTAAATGTGAATTGTTTTATGTAAATGTGAATTTTATTTTGTAAATGTGTTATTTTTGAGACTAATCTGTTTCCACATTCTTGACTGCTTTATTAGCTGCAAACACAAGTTGTTATCAATTTCTGGGTTTGCCACACCCATTTATTGGCAGCGTCTAACCAACAAAGTGTGAACAATAGTCACTGTGAAGTTCAGTGACAGCAAGTATAATTGAGCCTGGGACCTAAAATCGAAAATATTAAAAGCATATAGAAACCATTTACCTTGTCTTGGTGTTCAGAAGACCATTGATGAACTCAACATCTTCAGAGTATATGCTGTAGTCATGATTTTTCCTAAAGAATCTGGGCAGCTGAAACACAATGTAGAACATAAGCTAATAATCAAGATTACATTGAATACTGAAGACCTCCATGTAACATTTTTGAAATCAACAATCAAATCTGACAAAGATGTAGAAAACATAAATGCATTAGCTCAAACAATACTGAAAAAAAAGAAACTCTGCCCCAGCTATCTACACGCTGAATACTATGTGCTGAAGGTCTAGTTTAAGTTGTAAATAAATGGAAATGAATTGAAATGGAAATAAATAAATAAAGCTGATGAAGCTGAACTGAATTTCAAACATTTTAAACAAAAGCCAACTGAAACAATGTTCTTTTTAAAGATTGTTTTGGCAAATCAGCTCACTAAAGTGAAATCCTGGGGGAGTTTGTTTCAGCTCCTAAACACCTTTGTGCTAAAATTGGTGCATGGAAATTACTCAATCAGTGGGCGTGTTCTGGGACTTTTTCTTCCTTCTGATTTGTTTCTCATTCAATGAGGATCAGACAGGAGAACAACATCCAAAACAACAATTTACATAATTTCACACTGGAGTAAGGGTGTGCAATTCATTTTCCCAAAAGGCCAAAATATTATATTTTCCTAAAATAAAAACTGTATGTGAAAATTTATAATGAGACAACTATTGTCAGGATTCTGCCACTTCGGTCTTGTGAATTCTTGTTTTGGTGGCAGAGTCCAGACACTAGTCTTGTCCTGTCTTGTATGTTGTGCTTGGCCCAAGTTTTCTCGGGTCGAGCATTCTTATTCCCTCTCATTCTAGTTGGTTCCGATTGGTGCTGGGATGAATTTTGCACGTTGCATGTTTGAATAAACAGTGAGTGTTTTTATTTATCATGTACTCGTGTCCTGCATTCAGTCCTCTGTTGGTGTTGTGTTTAGCACATGGTTCATGTTTACATGCGCCACATGCTTTAGTATCATGTTTATTGTGAACACATGGCTAATGAGTTCTCTGGCTAATGAGTGTTCTAATCTCGTTTTCTCATCAGCACATGGCTTGTGTTGTATTTGTCACATGCTCTCCTGTCAATTGTCTAGTCCCACCCACCTTGTTAACCCATTATTAGTTATTTTGTTCACCTGTTTGCTTACGGGCAAACTCACACAATGTACAGTTGCCTTGAACCAGGCCAAAGCACACTTGTCCCCTCTCCCGTCTCCCCCGGTGGCCTGCACTCACATTACATTCCGGCCTGGGCACGCCTTGTCATTGATAATGCGCTGTTCAGTAAGCGCTTTCGCTTAGCACAGTGGAGATTTCTTTAGATATATCGTTTAAGTCACAGGTGTCAAACTCAGTTCCAAAAGGGCCGCAGCTCTGCACAGTTTAGTTCCAACCCTAATTAAACACACCTGATCAAACTAATTGAGTCCTTCAGGCTTGTTTGAAACCTACAGGTAAGTGTGTTGGAGCAGGGTTGGAACTAAACTGTGCAGGGCTTCGGCCTTCCAGGAATTGAGTTTGACACCCCTGGTTTAAGTCGTTTGATAAGCAGTGTCGCGCAGTCAAATATTTCGCCGAACAGATAAGCCACTTTTGACACTCATAAATTATCATAAAGTCCTTGTGCTGCAGGACTTTGTTTTTGCTAAAGGTTCAGCTGTCCTGCAGTCAAGAGTTTGCGTCTTTAATAATCTATGACAGTTTGCGTTCATTGAACAGTAAGAATGATTATTAAATCCATATAAAAACAATCCTGTAAAAGTCATGTCTCGTCTTCAGTTTCGGGCTCAGATGTGCTTTGCACTCACATTACAAGCATACCAAGTGAAGCATGCTCTGTCACACCTCTTCCAACCGGGCCAAGTAAACCGTGCCTGAGCCCGATTCAGAGCACTCACACTTCTCAAACAATCCGGGAAACGGGCCTGGGCACGGTTCGGATAGCATAGTGTGAGTAGGCCCTAATTCTTTCTGCTATTAGTCCCCTCATAGCCGCTGTCCTGTGAAAGTTCGTCGTCACTTTGTCCTGTCATGTCAAGCCGTGCTCTTCCCTGCCAGCCCAGTTTATTTATTTATCTGTTTGTTTTGTAAATGTTTCCCCCCTCAGGGTAGTTTGTTTAGCTGTTTATTTTATTTTATTTTATTATTAATGAAACCCATCACTTTCCCTGCACTTGAGTCCTCGCTCCTTTCCCCACACCAACCTTGACAACGATATCCCTATTTAATGAACATTCATAAAAAACAAGGATTAACTTTACATATTAAGTGCAATAAATGTAAATATAAATGTATATCATTTAAAGACCAGCATCACAAGATCAACGCCACGTGGTTGTTTGTTTTATTGTTCCACCTTAGTTAATTTCAAGTTATTTATTTTTTACATTTACTGAGAGAAATCTAACCTGTGTTGGGCTTAAAAATGCACTGAAGTAAGGTTGAATATCTGAGGTGAATGCAAGTGTGTCAGACTGTGTCTCTTCCAATTTTTTATGAGTTTGCACACACTGGTAGCACCATTAAGCCTTTTTAAACTTCCTTATGCCCTCAAATGAAAAAAGAAAACGTTGTTTGAAGTACACCAGGGCCTTTAGGATGCATTTTTAAAAACACCAAGGAACACATTTACAGCTCAAAATCTTCTCTACTTTCTACTCAAGAAAAAAAATACACTTTGATGATGTGAAAATAACTAAATTATTGTCAAATTTCTTATATTTTACTGAACTATCGCTTTAAACTGATCTTACCTCCACCCTCAGCTTCTCATGCATCAGGGCCAGTTTCTCCTCATTCTCCATGTCTCTCTGGCTGGAGCTCTTGTCCGCTCTCCCAGTCTCATCACGGCTGCAATGTGTGACATGGAGGGCTGGATAGAAGCTCCACTCATCTTGTCCCTTTCCTGGTTGGTTCCCGATCTCCAAAACAGAGGAGTGAAAACAATAGAAGCGAGATCCCAGCATAAACGGCGCAGGACATCCCTCAGTCTCAAAGAGACTCCTGAAGGAGCTTGAAGGAGACTCCATCAGCTCCTTTTCCGCAGTCCCTGCATTTCCAATAATGCTAATATCATCCTCCCTGCTTCCATCAACAGTGGTTAAAGGAAAAAGCAAGTCAAAAGGTCTGTTGGGTCCCAGAGCAAGGAGCTCGCTTAATTTGGCAGGCCCAATAAAGGGCTCTTCCACCACCATGTGCTGCTCATGGCTTCTTCCAGGTTTGAACAGGACTTGCAAGCTGACGGTCTCTTCCCATTCCTCTTCTTCGAGGTTGGCCGATCGGTTGGGCTGACATGCATGGTGGAAGGGATGGGACAGGGCTGGCTGTTTAATGGACAGGTAACGTAGACTATTTGGAGGAGCCAAGGCCCATGATGCACTGCTCAGGGTCCTACAGTTGTCATTTAAGTGAAACTCGGTTGTCTGCAAATCAGACAGAGCATGATTAGATTGGACAAACAGGATAATCACACGTACAGGCTAATCAGACTCAATCAGAATTGGACGTTACCTCCCGATCAAGACTTGAATATATTTGTATATTCTAATTTAACACATCTATAGTTATGCAACGGCACACTTAGACTTTCTTTACTGAGACACAGAATCAGCAATGCGTGCAGCATGATATTACTTTATTGCAGAGATGCTATTGGTTAAATGCCGGCAAAGTAGAACACAGAAGCAGCTTGAAGCAAAAATTGCTAGTATGTCTGTGGTCTGAAGGTATTATACAGTTAATGACGACAACATTAACATAGCAAACTGTGAGATATGTAAACTTGGGATTGCAAGAAGTGGAAAGAAAAAGGCTACATTTAACACAACAAACCTGATAAGGCACCACAAAAACGATAAACAAAATCAGAACATCCTGGATCTGTTTCTTCGCTCTGCTTTATAGAAGTATCAGATGGGGTTTCGATATCAGTAGATACTCAAAATCAAATGACTATGAGTCGAGGGCAAAAAAACCTGATCGGGACATCCCTACAAGTAAACTCATCATGCGGTTTTGAAAGGGGAAAACAAAATCCAAAACTGCTTAGCCCTGTGTGAAAATGTGTTTACCCCCACCCTTTTAAAGCATAACTTACCTGATTTTTTGTCCTACCAGAGTTCAATTTCACTAGCAAAACCCAGACATAAAAATCCTTTATTTTAAACAAAATTTGTTTGATCTGACAAACACGAAAAAAAAATTATAAGGGGCAAACCCTATGTGTTCTATGATGCATCAGAATTCCTTTGTTGGTCTGGAAACCTTTCTTATTATTACTGTTAAAAAAGATCTTGGTATCTCTGGATTTATGAATAATAGTTATGCATTTGAGTGAAACTCATCTTTTTTCTGTAAACTAATGATTAATAATATAATGAAAATTTTAATAATTACAGCATTTTTGCACAATATAAAATAATAAAAATTTTTAGACACGGCTGTTGTAACTTCAGAAGAGTTATAACAATATTTGGAGGAATAACTCAAAATTAAAACGTTTGATTTTCTAGCCAACTGACTTTAACTAAAAATATTTAGTTAAATTAATTGCATTACAACACTTAGTTATATAATGTCTGTTGCATAATCTAGTCTATTTTCTTAGGGTTAAAATAATTAAAGACTTACAAAATGTAATGTCTACAAAATATAGTCTGTTAGATGATGATGATGATAAGAATAATAATAAGATTAAATAGATCCATGTTCACTGAAAATAATTTGTGGATGCATATGATAAATGAGTTATTGGTTAGTTTAAGATTTGACAAAACAGTGATCAATTTTAATAACAATAGTTTAAAAAAGTCAGCAAGTGACAAATCTGGGTATCTGTGTCAGTTAAAACAAAGATCTGGTAACATTTTAGTTTAAGTTACAATTCGCACTATTAATTTAAATGTGCCTTAAAATAAAGGGTTAACAAAAATCCTTTCATGCATACATAATATCTTTTTCGATGAAAAGTATTTTTTTGCAAATATCATAAATTATTATTTATGAAATTTCATGCACATTTTGAGGATCTACACTACATAACATTTTACAACATGAGGGTATGTTGGTCAAACCAAATGAATCGAACAGGATTTTCCAAACATTAGTTTAGTTTGTGTACCTGACATAAATTCCAGCACTGTTTTGTCATTGGTTGCCTTCCGCCATGGTTCCTGACACACCCCACCCAAAGAGAGACGCCCCCTCTGCACACAGCCATTCAAGTCAGGGTGCTGAGGACACCTCGACGAGTCTTAGAAAGATGACATCAACAGCAAGAAAGGTGCGCTCTCCCATCCACCACTGCTTCTAATTATTCGTTCATTCACAGTGTGAATTCAGTCCTCCAGAACCTAAAGAGAGAGCAGAAAAATAGCATTTAAAAATTAGAATTGTGTGTGTGTGTAAATTATTGCAATTATGTGCTGTTCTCTTTCCTCTAAGACTATTTTTTCCAGTTATAATTTATATTCTGATTAATTTTAAAGAAATTAAGAGTTTAAGATGAGAAAAACATTAACAATTTATAAAATGCTTATTTAATTTGAATTAATAATAAAGTATTATTTTATTGTTAATAATAAAATAAATGGTCCACTGAAAATTTAATTGGAAAATTACAATTAATTAATTTATTTATTTATTTATTTATTTATTTATAGGCCTGTTTAAAAATAATAATTAATATTTATTCATTTGTTTTTGCTTATTTGGCCTGTAATATTTTATTGCTAGCATGAATAAGAATGAATATGCATTTTCTGATTCCAGCAATGAACAATAAAGTACTAATAAGCAAATATTTAATTAAAATTAGTTTATTTAATTGTTTTTAGGTCTATAATATTTTATCTTTTGTTTTCTTGTAGGTTTAGAATATGTTATCCCTGATATATATATTTTTTATCAATGTATATTTTTATCAATATATTTTTATATACTTTTTATTTATAAAAAGATTAAGTAAAAATGTCTTTATTTAGTTTTTTTTTTTTTTTTGTATATAAACCTATAATAACAGTTAACTACTTATTCCTAATTAATGCTAAAGCAGACAAAATTGCTTTTAAATTACTTTAAATATAACACAAGCTATTTAGTGAAGGAATGAACTAAGCAGTAGTTTACTGAAAACTAACAAACATATAAATTAAGAGAAAAATGTGTGTATTATTAATTTAAATGATAAGATAATCAAGTAAGACAATCAAGTCTTTTTAATTTTCTTAAGAATTGTCTCAAGATTGATCTTTTTTGTCAGTAGTAACACTCTCTATGACTTTTTAATTGCATCTAAAACTCTGGCCCTCTTATATTAATTCTTTCAAATCTATTTTCTATTCTATCTCTTTTATTCTAAATAAATAAATTGCATACTTTAGATTAACTAGAGATTGTCACATGATTTACATATTTTTAGTTGTTTTGTTGCTTTACTTCCATTCTATTTACTTCCATTATTTACTTCCATTTACTTCCTTCTCAATTTTAAATCACGTAAATGTAATCCTATACATATCCCGTACAAATCGTGTAAACGTAAACCTATAACGACAATTGACAACCTATTGGAAGCTCAGGGAAAGTCTATTTCTTATTTTTCATAATAAGCTGATCCCACTTAGGCAATAATAAATTGCTTTTGTAGCATTCTACATTGCCGCTAATTTCGATGAATGTAATGCATCCTTGCTGAATAAAGTGAATGCTATCTTACTGATTTCTTATACACACAATTTAATAGTGGTGACCATTCATTTTAAACGAGATCTAATTTAGTCATACAGATTTAAATACAGATCAAAAGCTTAAACATACCCCACAGCTACATATAACCTACAGTAACCTACACTTAGTTTACAGTTTAGTTGTTTAACTCGCATGCTGCTGAATCACATGACATGTGAGAGGCAGTAATAGCAAAGAAAATGAACTAGAGTAATGTCTGGTAACACAGTGAGCTGCCTACCTAGAAAGCATTGGGTGTGTTCTTCATATTTAAATGCCTGCAGCAGCTCACTTAAATGTGTGTGTGTGAGTTTGTGTGTATGTGTGATTGGCAGCAGCAAGTGTTAGGTATAAAAGGTGCAAAAGCAACATTATCACAGTGTCAAAACAAATAAAAAAATTTTTTTGAGCGTCTAAATATGATCCTACATTTAAGGATATGTCAAATTAAGCTGCCTCAAAACCTTAAAGGCATAGTTCACCCAAATATGATTTTTTTTTTATTAATCGCTAACACTCTGTGTGCTACAAACAGGTTTGAGTTTGTTTCTTAGCATTTTAACACGCATTAGGATATTAATAATGTCTGCACAATATATCGTTTGAACATCAATATCGCGAACTGTGTCTCCGCAATATTCACATCGCAAGATATGCAATGTTGAGTTATGATTACAGATGACCAGGAGCCAAACACATGAGATTTGTGGAGAATTTAAGCATAATAAACTGAAAGTTAATTGTCTGCATGTGTCTTTAAGATCTGTGACTGGGTGAACATTTTATATAAGTTCAAAACATTTTAATAACGAATAAAGAAACATTTTTTATGAACAATTTATATAATTATTACAATGCATTGTTAATATTCATTTCATTATTTAACTTCTGTAACCGAATACTGTTAGACCCTCCCCAGACCAAACCATATATCATGGTTTATTTTAATTTTGCTCCATTGTGTTGATTTATGACTGTATTTTGTTTGTGTATATAATAGATTACATAAAATATATTCATATTTCACTCTCTTTTAAAATCATCCTAAATCAATCTAAAGTCTTTGCAAAAAGAGTTATTTAAATCATCTGGTGAAATTACATCGCAATATATTAGATATATTGTAGGGCTCTGCGATTTGTGCCTTAAATCAAAAACTCGATTAATTAATGTTTCAACTCGATTACGATTAACAAAGAATTATTTTACTAATGTTTTGCTCTCAGAGTTCACTGACAAATTTTGTACAGTAAATATGCTCACATATTACCAGTGAGAGATTTTTGAATGAAGGGTGCATCACTTAATTTTAAAATAATTGACGGAAACACACACAACTATCTGATTACTTATTTAACATCGACTTTGAACAACTGAAATTAAAACACACACTGCCTAAAACCAACAGTCACTTCTTCTAAAAAGTAAACATAAATAACTTGCACCTTTGGAAACAAAATAAATTATTTTCAAAGTTTTTCTTATTAAAAGTAGAAAATAAGCAGTATCTCTTCTAAATAAAATAACTTGTGTATCCTGTAAATAATGTTTTTAACAGTGCATTTCTAGCATCTTCTGTAAACAAATATTTTAATGTAAATAATAATTTTAATGTAATGGAAAATGTGCCGTCTCAAAGCATCTCTGGTGCAGTATCCAATTATCGAGAACGTAGTGCAAAGTAAGGCTCAAGAATGGATCCATCGTCTCACTTGACCAGAGATCAGATGTGACAGCAAAGTGGCAGTAGAAGTATGAATCAGCCTCAGCCTTTAACAGAGCAGAGTCATGTGACTCCATACGCAACTGAAAAAATTGTCCCTGAAAAAAAAAATCGATTACAGGTTCTGAATGTCTGAATTTTGTTTACTTTTCAATTAAACGCAATATATATATCGCACATAAAAAAATATTGCAATGTCAAATTTTTACATTTTACAATGCGGCAACACCAAAGCTCTAAAAATGCAAATGTATTAAGTTAAAAAGGCTGACACAAAGAGTGTAACATTTAGAGCACACGGCTCTTCCTCAGACAGTGTTCATCACAGTAAGGTGCTCCTTTTTGTACACTTTCTGATCAGATGATCTCCGAAAATAAAGAAACAAACAAAAATACTGCATCACAAATTATAGAAAACATAATATAACGAGGAAACACCTAATTAAACATTAAAGAATTATTAAAGAAAAGGGATTTTTTTAAGTTGTATAATTTGTAAATGTGTCTTTTTTTCGTTTTTTCTTGTTGTGAGATAATAGGAGATCATGTGATCTGGAAGTGAACAAAAAGGAGCACCTTTATGTGAGGAACACTGTCTGATGAAGAGCTGTGTGCTCGAAACGTTACACGCTTTGTGTCAGCCTTTTTAATTTACTAAATTTGCATTTTTGGAGCTTTGGTGTTCCTTTTTGAATATATAATTTGCACTTTTTGCGTTTTGGCTGAGCACACAGTTAAAAGTGATGTGTGTGCTTTTGTACATTTTTTCAATGACAAATGTTTTAAATATAGCGCAGCCCTAATATTAATGTTGAAAAGCAGCAGCCATTGACTCCCATTCAATTTTGTTCCTACTATGGATGTTAATAGCTGCTTTTTCCAACATTCTTGAAAATATCTTACATTGTGTTCAACAAAGGAGATAAAAATTAAGAAATTTGGTGTTATATTTGAACATTTGTTCAGTGATAACATATAACAAGATTCCCATAATGTTAACCATGATATTTTGAATATTCAATGTGAAATCACATGTAAGAGTGACTTGAAAAGAAAATCTGTGTTATTCAATTGACTAAACAATGTTGTACATTGATAGTCTGATAATATGACTCCCGTATGTAGAATTTGCAAAGAATACTTTTTTGACATTACCTTTAACTGCCCCACCAACAAAAAAAATGTTTGGATTGCATTACTCAACTCTTAATGCTGCTAGTGAACACACTGAATGCATTTTTTTACACATCGCATAATTTCTAAAATATCAACCGTTTGGTAGAGGTTGATATGTTGGTTTATGGTAAAAGTACTGGAATTAATGAATACTATGAAACATCTGAAAATATGAAGTGTAAGAGCAATATATTTAAAAAAATTATCAAAATAAAACATTTTTAAATACTATATCATATTTATTTTTATGAAGTATGCCATAAAATATTTCAGATTCTCATTTAACATGTTTTCTTGTTTGTTCAAAAGATCAAGTGTAGTAGTGCATAACAGGATTATGTTTGTTGGATTTGAAACCAACAATGCTGTGTGTAAACCTTTAAACCAGTCATTTAAAACAGTGAGTCAAAATATGGTCAACTGTTTGGTAGAGCAGGCAGCTAAAGGGTTAAGAAGGTTAAAGCACAAATGTGTGAACTTAAAACCAACTTTACCTCAATGGCAAAAGGGTCAGAACCACATGTGTGAGTAATGTTGAATATGTTTTAATTTCTGGGTGAACTAACTCATAGTTCCTATTTAAAATAAATTAAAACTGAATAAAACGTGTAGCATGCTGCTGTTTGGATTACCTTCGACCTCGTATTAATGTTATAAATCCTATAATAATGTCACTGTATAGCAGGTTTTTACAGTGATCACAAGCAGCACATCACGCTTTGGTCACACTTTACAAATCAACACTGTCAACTCTGAGCTCACATATACAATACAGCTTTTCCTAAACGAGAACACCATAAAACAAGCCTCTGGGTATATCCTTAAGTGATATAAGTGGGTCATTTGTGTCCCGTGTAAGTTGGACAGAGAGTAATTATTCAGTTAACGTTAGTCTTCATACCTTTGCATTGCATTTGCTTGTAAACATTAAAAGCATACCTGTCCTCAGTGAATCATACGAGATGCTGTTGAGCGTCAACGCGCTGTGCATAGATGTGTGGGAGTATCCAAATGTGGCTGACGAAAATTTATGTGGGATTTAGGAAAGAATGCGAGTTTCTTGTTAACGTTATACAAATGTCACTCTCCTTATGTCCTTGCCCAGCGCCAGCCTGCGTCAGAGCGCGTGCGCACGACACCTTCTAGAAGCAGAATCCGCCTGTTAGAGGGACATCCAGTGGCCAACAAGTGATACTGCCACACACTAATTACCGTCAGGATTCTTTTATTTCAAAATAAAAGTCTAAAACGCAATACAGATTGATATATTATATTATATTATATTATATTATATTATATTATATTATATTATATTATATTATATTATATTATATTATATTATATTATATTATATTATAAAGTTATCGTAAACTATTGTAGCATCATTAAATTATGACAACACAATGTTTAACAAAGACACTTAATATATACTTAATATGTATTATATTATATTATATTCCATCATATTATATCATATCGTATCATCCTGTATTATATTATAATGGAGTGCGACACGGTGGCTCAGTGATTAGCACTGTCACCTCACATCAAGAAGGTTGCTGGTTTGAGTCCCAGCGGTGTCAGTTGGCATTTCTGTGTGGAGTTTGCATGTTCTCCCCATGTTCGCGTTCTTACAGTCTAAAGCCATGCGGTATAGGTGAATAAGCTAAATTGGCCATAGTGTATGTGTGTGAATGCATGTGTATGGGTGTTTCCCAGTACTGGGTTGCAGCTGGAAGGGCATACGCTATGTAAAACATATGCTGGATAGGTTGGCGGTTCATTGGAGTGGAGGTGGCGGAGTCACGCCTCAGGCAGAGGGAGTTGGTTGGCACACTGGCTTCAGGGAGAGCTGACTTGGGATTTTTCCCAAAGACCCAGGAATCCAGGAAGAAGTTCAAGCTGGCATGGAGGAAGAGCGAGTGAGGAGGAAAGTGGGTCTGAGGAAGCAGGGAGCATGGACAAAGTAGGAGGGTAGCCTACAATGTAAGATCACCTGGAAAAACATAACACAGACTTCCAGCACATCCGATTCCTCATCCAGGCTGTGTACGATACACTACCAAGTCCAGCCAACCTTCACGTGTGGGGCAAGATTGAGACTCCAGCATGCCAGTTATGCTCGGGTAGGGGATCATTACAACACCTACTGAGCAGCTGTCCAAAGGCCCTGGCAGAAGGGTGCTACCATTGGTGGCATGACCAAGTACTGAAGGCAGTGGCAGACAGCCTATGCAATGCCATCATCTCTGGTAGGTACCATCTTGCCCCAAAACTCTGCCAATTGCAAAGGACAAGATCGGTGGGCTTTAGAAGGTTTGCAGGACGTTCACTGCGTAAAGTCTTCAACCAACTAGGCCTAGCAGTAGCAGCTAAGAAGAGGGCCACACTATGCCATCCGTACCATGCCCAGGCCCGTTTCCCGGATCGTTTGAGAAGTATAAGTGCGCTGAATCGGGCTCAAGCACGGTTCACTTGGCCGGCCCTGGCCCGGTTGGAAGAGGTGGACCTGAGCGGGGTTCACTTGGGCTTTGGCGCGGTACATTTGTAGTGTGAGTGCAAAACGCGCTAAAGCCCGAAACTGAAAGCGAGACGTGACTTTCAAGCGACTGTTTCACATGGATTTATTTATCATTCTTACTGTTTAGTGAACGCAAACTGCCGTACTTTACTAAAAACACAAACTCCAAAAGTGGCGGATCTGTTCGGCGAAATATCTGACTGCGTGTCCCCGCATCCCTAAGGACTGTTTGGCGAAATATTTGACTGCATGTCACTGCATATCAAACTGACTGAAACGATATAAGTAGAGAAATCTTTACTGTGCTGCTGAGTGACAGCGCTTCTCACTGAACAGCGCAGCATCGATGATGTAAGCGTGCCCAGGCCCGATTGTGGTGTGAGTGCGGGCCGTTGGGGGAGACGGGAGAGGGGACAAGCGTGCTTTGGCCCGGTTCAAGGCAACTGTACCTAGTGTGAGTACGGCCTAAGTCCGTTTGTGAAGCTGCAGAAGATGGAAGCCACTAGAGGGCTATGGATAATGAGGGCTGATCTGTGGGTAATGTATACCGGGATGCAAGCTGGGGTCTGATCAACCTCAGCTGGGTCACCTAGGCAAGGGTGTCTGATGTTGAAAGATCCGAGACAATCAGTGACCCCATGATACATCATTGACGATGCGTCCCAGTGCATAGATGATGTATCTTGGACACACTGATTTATGTTTTGGTTATAATTAGTTTAGTTAAACTGGATAATTTACTGTTGTTATACTATAATTTGTTTAATTATTATCATATACAATATACTGTTAATATAATTTTTTAGCGTTTGGTTATTATTAGATGCTTGCAATAGGTAAACTTTACTTAACTACTATACACTGAGAACTAATATTATATTTTGTAATTTTAACGAATTATAAATTATTTTATATTTATATTTGTTTATAATTATATTATAATTACATTTTATATTATCATACCTTTCTTTGTTTAAATAATAGGTTTTCTAGAGTAAACTGAACTGTTAACAACACAAACCTACGGCCACAGCTTTTTCTTTGAAATCAATCATTTCAGGAAACGCCAGTGCAATACCTTTGGCGGCCTGCGAGAGGTTGTGGCGCTGTCACTAACCGAGCTCCCGGCGTTTGCCTGTCCGTGGCAGTAGAGCGCGGCGCGGACAGGCCGCATGTGCTGTGAACTGAGCTCCAGTGTGCTCGTGTTCATTGTCAGCTGTAAAACATCCCGCAGTCTCCTTTAACACATTGGCTTTTCATTCTTAGCAAAAGAAAAGGTTAAAAGAAAGATGCCTAAGAAGTCAAAAGAAAAGGCTGAGTGGGAGGGTGATGATGAACCACAAACAGGTAAATATGTTTATCTGTGAACGTTACCCCATAACTTAGTCTTTTCATCGCGACATGAATATGACAACTATCTTGAATTAGTTACACCCGTGTTGTTAACTTCTATTTTCTTTACTATACAGAGTAGATTTAACCTTATTGTGTTTGATTACATTGTGCCATAATATTATTTTGCTTAGCCCGTTAGCTTACAACAGACGTGGATTGATGGCGCATTCATGGTTTGATGTTTCACTGTCATTGCATCATTTTGTCAGCCTGATATCATTTAAGTCCATATTTGACTTTTTATACAACTCCGCGTCCACTTTGAATGCTAAAACGATTGTTAATGAAGCCCCAAATGAGCTGAATTGAGGTAAAGTTGGTTTAATATTCGCACACTCATTCAGTAACATCTTGTGACATGCTCCCTATATTGTTTACCATAGTATTTTTCAATATTCCTGCATAATACACGTAAGAATGACTTCAACACAACATTAGCACTATTTAATTGACTATAAACAGTGTTGTGCTTTGATAGTCATCTGCTTCTAATATGATTTCACTATTTACAATTATTTTCTGAAAATGTATTTTTAAGGAGAAAGTCTGAATGTGTGAATATTAAACGAATTTCACCTAACTGTGAGCTGAGATGTTAAAGAGTGTTGTTGAGTGTTCTTTTGTGGTCCAAAAAGTTGTCTAGTTTGGGAGCTCACTAGGTAGGTAGCAGTTGTGTTTAACCTTATACAAGTTATTCTCTCTGTGGCATTGTTAAGCTTGGTTAGTGTACATTTTGTATGTTCATTCCTGTCTGCTTTGTCTGTTTGTGGATGGTTTTATGTTGTCTGAAGTGCTTACACGATGATTTGTTTTTGTTTAGTAGACAAACATGTCAAAAAAGGCAAGAAGGATAAGAAAGACAAGAAGAGTGTAAGTATTTATTGGTTTGTTTGAAATATTATATTGAAAACATTGAAGAATAAATTTATTTAGGTGCATTTAAATGTAAAAAGTAAGTACAGTTTTGTCATCTATCTATCTATCTATCTATCTATCTATCTATCTATCTATCTATCTATCTATCTATCTATCTAGATTGATTGATTTCATATGTATGATCTTTGAAAATTACTTATAAATCCAATAAGATTAAAGACAAGACATCCATTTTGCTGTGTATATATTGGGTATTTTATTTTCATAGCTAAATTTTATCATTTAAATTTCAAACCTTGCAGTTTTTTGAGGAGCTGGCATCAGAGAATAAACCAGAAAAAGAACAGCCACCAGTGAAAGAGGTGCAAGGAAAGCAGGTGTGTTATTTAAATGTGTTCATCGTTTATTTTATAAACACATTCTAACAATCAAAATATAACACACACACACACACACACATATATTTATCAAGTGTGTTTTTTGATTGCTTTCACATTAGCCTCAGAAGAAGAAGAAAGACAGGCGGAAAGGAAAACCAGGAGACGATGAAGATGATGATGAAGATTCAGAGGTCATGCAGCGTCTCAAGAAACTGTCAGTCCAGGCTAGTGATGAGGAGGAGGAAGAAGAAGGTAATTTTAGAAAATGATTTAGTTTATTTTACTTACAGCATCACACATTTAACATAAACATTTATCAAGTTTTCTTTTTAAAATTTTGCAGTTGTTGTTCCAGCCAAAGGAGGAAAGAGAAACAAAGTTAGTTGTTTTTAAATATATTAGGTTTTAATACTATTTATATAACACATATGACAATCTAGTTGAACCAAATCATCAATTTCTATATGTTCAATGCTGCAACGCTGATCAGTTTTTTAATTTATGGTCTCTCTGACTTTCAGGGTGGCAATATATTTGCTGCACTGAGCCAGGGGCAGAGTGATGATGAAGATGATGAAGCTGGTGGTGATGATAATGATGATGATGATGACAAACCCAGAAGCAAGAAGAGCTCTAAGGTAATGTGATTTGTTTTTACGTTGGTTTTTATTGAAGTTAAGTATGCATGTACCTAAGGTTTATAAACGGTGAGTTATGTCAATTGAATTTATTTATATAGCATCTTATATAGTACAAATGTATTTGTAAGCATTAAAGTCAGTGTGAACATCACAAAATTCAAATCCATATCCTTGTTTTATTGCTGTTTTTGGGAGGGGGGATTAAAATGTAAAGACCTATATAAATAAGTTTGGGAATATTTTAAGGTGCAATAGGAGATCTAGAATAAAGGCTAACGTTAACCTAAACGCATAAACGGTCACTAGACAACATTACCACAATACATCACGTAACATAAACTAGAGAAAAAAAAAACTTAATGTTACAGTTAATAATTAAAATACCAAAAAATATGGTAGTTGTAGGGCTGGACGATATTGGAAAAAAACTGTCTGCATTAATTAAATAATAAAAAAAAATGAAATAATTCAAGCAAATTAATTGTTAATGAAGTTAATTACACATGCAAATGATGAATTTTAATATGGACCCATTGCAAATCCTGCAATTTCACTATTGCAAATTATCACATGGCGATAATGATGCTGAAACGATATATTGTGCAGCCCTAGTTGGTTGTTGATGTTTGCCTGCCATTCTCCGTCTGAACTGTATCTGTGAATGTGTCGATGTAATCCTTTATGCTCAAACATGGTGTGTATAGTGTGCAATTGCATATTTTGACAGACTGGTTGAACAGCCTAACATAATGTTCGGACCAAACATTTTGATTGGACAAACTTTTCTTGGTCCTACACCTTCCACAGAGTTTTAAAATGCATATAAAACATTTGGACCACTTAATTTATTAATGGTTATCTGGATGTGAAGAGACTTTCAACCATCATAGCAAAACAGTTCCTGATGACATTCACCTATTGCACCTTTAAAAGTAAGGTCCCACTGGTTAACATTCATTAATGTGTTAATAACCATAGTACACATTCATTACATACCTCTTTTTCCTGACTCTCGCTAGCATGTTTTATTCATCTGACTTCATGAAAGTTCCAGTGGAATTCATTCTGTTGTACTTTCATTCATTTCTTTTCCAGATCAGTGCAAGTGTTTCCAGTGCCGGAAACTAAAATGTTTTTAACTGAATCATGTGACTAATAACATTCATGTCATCAGTTTTTATTTTTCATCATTAACTAGTCTGCATTAGGGTTGCACAGTTTACCGGTACTATGGTAGTATCGCAATACTATGGCTCCAAAATACTGGCGTTGCCACTGTAGTTTGTGAACAGTAGTATCGTCATTAATTGTCCATTTACAATAGATATATTAGATGTGGTTAAACCACTAAAATGTTGACACTTTTGTGCAATAATAGACCATTTTATTTTAATAGTCTGTGGATCCCTTTAAGGTTGCAAGTTTTCTGATGTTTTAAACGCACATCTGAATCTATTTCTGTTCCTCTCAATAGGATTTAGTATCTACTAGAACCATGACAATGTTAAAAAAAACGACTTGAAGTGAAACCTGAAATAGCAACAGGAAACATTAAATCAATTTTTGACCATTTCATATAGCCTAATTTGGTTGGAAAAATGCTATTTTTGTAACCAATTTGTTTGGTATAAACTGTATCTTTACAATGTATTTTTGTTTGTCAGTTATTTACAAAATTAAAATAATGAATAAATTTTAGGTGAAATGGGGTGCAAATCATACCTTTTTTTCAATAATAAGGGAATTATAAATTAAATTCAAGACCTATTATAAGATGTACAATATAGTATTTCTGACAATTTTCTTTATAATTTGAATTATGAATTACACTATGGCAATACTACTTGGTATCGTGATACTTTAGCTGGTATAGAATAGTAAGATGAATTAATGGTATCGCGACAACCCTAAGTCTGCATGACTTCACATCATTCCAGTAATCAAGATTACTTGGGGTCACAATGTTGGTGATTGAAACTACAGGGAAGAATATATTGGGCTGCGTATGAAATATTTCTACATTTATAAGTATGTGTGCTTGTGTCTGTACATGTATGTGTGTGATTTAGGAAGTTGAGAAGGTAGCCAAGGGAAAGAAAAAAGATAAGCCTAAACCTAAGCCAATAAAGGTGGGTGAAAGGGATCGTTCTTTATGCTTTTTTTATCCACTTTTTTCCTCTTTCAGAATTCACGTCTTTTGTTCTTCTATACTGTGGCTTTCGTTTTTCTTTATTGCTACATGACAGCAGTGCGCCACACATCGTGGGTACTGAACTAACCCCTTTCCATTCCAGTCTGCTTTACTAACAATATCTGGTATGGTGATATGGTGAATGCACTCTAATCTCACATTACCTGTAGGATGTTTGGTTTGACTTGTTTGACTCTCAAATTCAGGAGGCCTCAGAGGACGAGCAAGATGAAGGTGCAGAGAAAAAAGATGAAAATGAAAAGAAAGGAGGGAAAAAGGGCAAGAAAGCTGCTGCAGCTGCTAAACCATCTAAGGTTAGTGACTCTTGTTTTGATGATTGATTGGTTTCAAAGAGGCGTTTGTGTGTGAATGCAGCCTAAAGGACTCCTAAAGGGATAGTTCACCCAAAAATGAAAAATAACTCATAATTTATTTTGAAGAATGCTGGTTGCTGACATCCAACAACTTCCATAGTAGGAAAGAAAAATACTGTTGAAGTGAATGGAAGCTACTGGCAATTTTCAAAATATCTTTTTTTGTATTAAACACAACTATCCCTGTAATGTTAACAGGAGGAAGATGATATTGAAGAGAAAGAACAAGAGAAGTCCCAGAAAAAGGGCAAGAAGGAACCACCCAAGGTCAGATTAAGCTTATAGTAGTTTTTAATTAACAGTGTTATTTAGCAAAGAAATAATTATGTAAGTATGTATTTAACGACACAAGCGTAACGAGTGCTGAATCTTTTTGATGTTCGATTTCAGAAAGGGAAACCTGCTCGTCCTCCTCCGAGTGATGATGATGAAGAGGAGGAAGAAAAGAGTGATGACAATGACATAATGATGGTACTTCAATATTCTCCTGTTTTGTATTCACAACATTTATTATTAACAATTGTTTTCAATTCGTTGTCCTTGTTTTTGTTCCATAGAGCGCAGAGGATGCGATTGCAGCTCAGGAAGCCAAGGAGAAACAAGATGATGACCCCTTTGCTAACATGAGTAAAAAAGAGAAGAAGAAAAAAAAGAAAATAGTAAGAAGCATTTGTATATTTTTTAGCATGTATTCATATTTTGGGATGCACCAAATTTTTGACTGCTAAACATTGTTAGATGAAAAAAGGCAGAAAGTGAAAAACAGCTAAAAATACGAGGTAAAAAAAATATTCTGTGCTGCAATGTTCAGCGTGCTGGTTTCAATTTCTCCAGCTGTAGTCATTGTACAGAATTAAGTGTCTTTCCGTCCGGGCACGGAAAGCACTGCTCTATGAAATACATTAGTTTCATTAGGCCATGCAAAGGCAGGTTTGTTGTAGCGTCAACCAAACCACAAGAGCTGCAGAATGTTTATGTATATTCTATTTATGAAGCCATACTTATCTATGCATTAATTGCATGTTCTCTTGAAAAACAAAGTCCGCTTAAATAACACGCTGACAAGACATTTCTATGTAGTAATTATTGAATTTTTTTATGGTTTTAAATTAAAAATGTCGAACAAAATAATTAATTATTATAGAGCATTTTTATTTTATTTTTGCCCAGATTTTTTGCAGCGCATACCTATCATATTTTAAAGCTTTTATAGTTTTCACTTTTATTTTGACAGTTTTTTAAATTAAATTTTATTTTAGTTTTTCAGTACTCAAGTTAACATTTCAGTTAAGGTCAATTTCCCAAATTTGTCAACCTAAATGTTTTTGTATAATAATTATTTTCCTTCATTCCAGCTTTTATTTCAGTAAACGAAATATTGAATAGTTTAGTAAAAACAGTAACAGCACTGACAATTATCTCTTCCTTGTGTGTTGTGCAGATGGAGTATGAGCGTCAGGTGGCGAGCGTTCGTGCTCAGAATGCTATAGAAGGAGATTTCTCTGTTTCTCAGGCTGAGCTGTCCTCTCGACAGGCCATGCTGGAGAATGCTTCAGACATCAAGGTTTGATCTGGAATAATTTCTCTTGGCCTTTTGAAAACACTAATTGCTGTTTACTAATTTCTGTTCTGTGGTTTGCAGTTGGAAAGATTCAGCATTTCTGCTCACGGTAAAGAGCTGTTTGTTAATGCAGACCTTCTGATTGTTGCTGGAAGACGATACGGTCTGGTTGGGCCAAATGGGTGAGTTTATGGATTTAGTTTTATATGTAATAAGCCAGATCTTACTTTTCATTGGAGTAGAAGCTATTGATGTATTTAATGTTATAGTTATTGTAATTGTTATGTCCTTGTTGTGAATCTCTCTTCACTTTTGAATTTGAATCAGGAAAGGGAAAACCACTTTACTGAAGCACATTGCTAACAGAGCTCTTAGCATTCCTCCCAATATTGATGTCCTTCTTTGTGAGCAAGGTACAGTATAGCATTCTGTCATAAAGATATAAATATGGTGTTTATTGTGTGAATTCCTTTAATAGTATTTAAAAAAAATCATAGTATTTTAAAAATTTACTTTTAGTTTAGTTTTTTTTTTTTGCACTTTTTGTTTTGTCTTTAGTTTTTTTTTTTTAACTATGTTGCTATTTATGTCATACTTAGTTTACAAATCATTTGAACTGTTTGAAATTAATTTGAAGAAAATTTAAACTCCCAAAATGACATTTGAAGAAAAATTAAACCCAAAAACAAAAAGAAATACGCAAAAATCAAAACAGATTGTTGTCAAACTAGTTTAAGAGCTCTCAAAGACTAAATATGCCAAAATGTATCTTAAAAAAAGTATTAGTCTGATCCTCGCTGCTTTTTATGCTGCTTATAGCAGTTTGAACTTCATTCATGTATTTATGACAGGTTTCTTTATGGTAACATTATTTGAAGAATCAAAAATGTTTTAAAGATTTTAGGTTTAGCTCATTATTAGGGATGTAACAGATCACAGTTTATATAAACACTTAATGTTTATGGTAAAGATTAAAATCGTTGTTTAATGGAACTTGACGCTGGCGAATGTTGTAGCAATTACATTGTGTAACCAATAGGTAGCGACAAACAACCATCGAAATAATGTTACTGAATAGGTTTTCAAAAATGATACACCTATAATGAAACATGAAGTTTTATGTGGAAATTGTTGGATCATCAATTGAAAATAAATATATGTTATGTTGTACAAGATGCTAGATTTCTATATTTAGCAATACCAGCAACAGTAGCAAAGATCATTTTTTGTATTAAATATATTTTCCTTTTTTTAAGCTGGTTCTTTCTTAATTTTTAATTTTTATTTAAATTACAGGTTCTAAATTCTGTTTGGTAAAACCATAGTTTTTTTCAGTAATATTTTTATATAAATGGAGAGCAAATGACATGACTCAAAAACTGTAGTGTGATCTGAACCGTGAGATTTGTAATTAGTTGCACCGCTACTCATTATAATAAACCTGCTATAGCCTATTGCTAATTCTTTTAATCTTTTCTTCTTAATCAGTCTTTTTTGGATGCAATGTTGCAGTATTACTAGTGTGAAACCAGTTGTTTCCCAACCCTTATTTTGTCTTTGCGGTTTTTCAGAGGTGGTGGCGGACGACACTCCTGCAGTTCAGGCAGTGCTGAAGGCCGACACGCGCAGACTGAAGCTCCTGGAGGAGGAACGGCAGCTCCAGAGCCGCTTGGAGAAAGGAGACGACAGCGTGTCGGAGAGACTTGACAAGGTCAGATAAAAGGAGCTCACTGAGGGCATGCGAACGTGCTGATCCATGGAGTTGCGAAGGATAATGGTGTGTCTGTGTCTGTCGCTCTCAGGTATATGAGGAGTTGAGGGCGATTGGAGCCGCAGCAGCTGAGGCTAAAGCTCGTAGGATCTTGGCTGGTCTTTCTTTCACTCCAGAGATGCAGAACAGACCCACCAAGAAGTTCTCTGGTGGTTGGAGGATGAGAGTGTCACTGGCTAGGTGGGTACAGTGAGGGAAAACTAGGGTTGGATGATATGGCTAAAAATAAAATATTGTATTTTTTTTCTCCTGAACATCTGACTAGTTGAAAATAGATAGACAGATAGATAAATATATATTATAAAGATTGATTAATTAAAACTAATCCATGACTAAAAATGGTTCAGCACACATGAAGTTATCATGGTGTAAAAATAAAACAAATAACTATGTATTGTTTATGAGTTTATGAATGCAAGTATTGTACAAACTTTTCAACACTTTGTGTTGAAGAACAATGTGTAAAATTACGCAAGAACACAACTGTATATTTGCACTGTAACTGTTAGAGGCAAGGCAAAACAAAGTGACTAGATTTTCTTTTAACCAAAAAAATAACATCACATATTTCCCCCTATCATTAGTATGTTTAAAGGGATAGTTCACCCAAAATTTAAATGTATTCACTTTTTACTCTCCTTCAAGTAGTTTCAAATCTCTGTGTCTCTTTCTCCGGTTGAACACAAAAGAAGGTATTTTGAAGAAAGCTGAAAACTTGTAACCATTGACTTTTCCTTAGTAGTAAAAACAAATATTATCTGTAGTCAGTGGTTACAGGTTTGCAACATATTTCAAAATATCATCATTTGTGTTCCACTGAAGACGGAAACTCAGATTTGAAACAAAATGTGAGTAAATTATGACAAGTAAAAATTTTTGGATTAACTGCCCCTTTAATTGTTACATTTTTTTTATCAAAACTTTAATACATTTATTTTTTAAATGAAATCAGGGAAAAATGTAGCATATATTATTACCTAATTCATCATTTGCCTCAAGCCTTAGAATTTGTAACAATTCATTTTAGAAATATAAATGAAAACCTGCACTTGTGTTGTCACAATAATTCAGATCTATTTTATTTCCAGAGCGCTGTTTATGGAGCCCACTCTGCTCATGCTGGACGAGCCCACTAACCACCTGGACCTGAACGCTGTCATCTGGCTTAACAAGTAATTACTTGCTCTAAGTGAAAGAAATCCATCTACTTGATGTGTTTGTTTCATGCAGATTACACAAAGACCCCTTTTAAAAGATCTCATCAGTGATGTGTTTGATTACATTAAGTGGGATTTACAAAGTGATTGTATTAGTAAAGGTGCTCAGGTTTCAGAGCTTTTACAGTTATAGGAATAGGATACATGATCAGAATATGGTGAAAATAAATGTCAGCATCTTTATATCGAAACAATCGCTCTCAAATAATATTAAATAAACAGAATAAATTTTAATTAAATTTTATTCTAATACATTTTATTTCAATGCAGTTCAATTGCCATATTGTGAAATATTATTAATTTCAAATACTTATACATTTATAATATTTTAGTGTGCTTACTCCAGCCTTCAGTGTCACATGATACTTCAGAAATAATTTATTTGGAAAGTTCTTAAGTATTTACATGAAATAGAGTGTAGTTGCAATATTAAATGTGTCTTTATTATTTCTTTTTATCAGTTTAATGTATACTTGCTTTCTCGTCTATGGTATGTTTCCTTTGGTCAGAGCAAGTTAAAGATAATGATACATTGTAGCATTTTCAGCCGCTTTTCATTACATTGTAGCATTTTTGCTTAACACCAGACCAAATGCTCAGTAAAGTCTAGATAGGATACAGCTGTTGATACGCACATTGATATAGCATCATTTTTGTGACACTGTAAAACAACAATTAATAATTCAATTGTAACGGTTCTAAAACAAATACATTTATAGAGATGGTATAGAAGGATATAATTTCCCACACCTGGGAAACGGAGGCCACGTGAATGGTTTGTCAGGACAATTAAGTGCACACAGCACACAGATAATTGTAAGAAATAATTCCAAAAAGCAGCTTACTGTGTAAAGCCAAATAAAACAAAACAAAAATGTGATATATAATCAGCCAGAATCAGCAGAGGTGAAGAGGCAGCGAGACTTAGCTACCACTCAAGTGGCCACCTCCTTAATAATGCAGACTTAATTTAACTTAATATAAACGAAACGGATGAGTTATAAAAAAAAATTCACCCCCTCACAGTTGTCAAGAAGGGTAATATTAGCCATATGCACCAAAATCGTTCTTTGTACCAGGCTGTAAACACTTTTTTTTTTGCTGTAAAGTTGGCCATTTTAACAGTGGGCTCAATAGAAATGTGCTCTGTTATGGAGCCAGGACTAGCGGAATTTCAATAAATTGCAGTTGCAGTTACTTATGTATTTGCTTCACAAGGTAGAGTGGGAGGTTGCCGCTGGGATTCAAGGGAACTAAATGAGGCACCCTTAAAAACAGATCTTACTGACTCTTTAGATTAGTAATGTGTGTTTTATTATTACTTTTATGTTTTTTCAGTCTTGATTAATGTCATTAATGTTCTAACTGCTCTCAAACTTTCTCTTTGGTTGCTTTGTTCTATTAAGCACTATTTTATGCACCAAAGTCATATATCACTTACTTTCTTTTTAAGCTATCTGCAAAGCTGGAAAAAAACACTCCTAATTGTGTCCCACGACCAGAGTTTCTTAGATGACGTCTGTACAGATATCATTCACTTGGACAATCAGAAACTCTACTACTACAGGGGCAATTACCGTGAGTTTCATGAGAAAAAAATAAACAAGCTATAGAGAGTTTCACTTCTTTTTGGTTCAAATATTTATTACTTTTGCTTCTCTCCTAGTGACGTTTAAGAAGATGTACATCCAAAAACAGAAAGAACTCCAAAAGCAGTACGACAAACAAGAGAAAAAGCTGAAAGACCTGAAGGCTGGAGGAAAGTCCACCAAACAAGCTGTAAGTTGCTCTCTTTGTTTCTTCAATAGACTTTCTTTCTGCACAAATCATGTCCAAAACCCTGGTGCTCATTCTCCTCCATCATAAAAATTTCAGGAGAAACAGACGAAAGAGGCTCTGACAAGGAAACAGCAGAAGGGGAAGAAGAAAAGCCAGGAGGAGGAGAGTCATGAGGCCACGGAGTTGCTGAAGAGACCCAAAGAATATACTGTCAAATTTACCTTCCCCAATCCTCCGCCGCTCTCGCCGCCAATTCTTGGCCTGCACAGTCAGTACATTTCTATTTTTCCATGTATTTTATCAATTTATCTCATTGTAGTGTCTTTTTAAATAGATAGTTCACCCTAAAATGACTTCATTCAGTATTTGCTAAGCCTCAAGTGGGTCCTTCTGCTTTTCTTAGTATACATTTTAATGTTTTTCAGATGGAAAGCACAAGTTAGTGACTAATACAATGGGGTGTTTTTATTAAAAATGTCATATACACTCACCAGCCACTTTATTAGGTACGCTGTACTAGTAGCAGGTTGGACCCCCTTTTCCCTTCAGAACTGCCTTAATCCTTTGTAGCATAGATTCATGTCATGTTCAAGAAACCAGTCTGAGATGGTTTGCAATTTTTGACATGGTGTGTTATCCTGCGTGAAGTAGCAATCAGAAGATGGGTACACTGTGGTCATAAAGGGATGGACATGGTCAGCAACAATATTTGAATAGGCTGTGGTGTTGACACAATGCTCAAGTTAGTACTAATGGACTGAAAGGGTGCCAAGAAAATATCCCCCTCAGCATTACACCTCCACCAGTAGCCTGAACTGTTGATACAAGGCAGGATGGATCCATGCTTTCATATTGTTGAATCCAAATTCTGACCCTACCATTTGAATGTCGCTGCAGAAATCAAGATCATAAGACCAGGCAACATTTTTCCAATCTTCCGTTGTCCAAATTTTTCATGTTCTTAGCTGACAAGAGTGTCACCCGGTGTGGTCTTCTGCTGCTGTAGTTCATCTGCCTCGAGGTTGGACGTGTTGTGCGTTTAGAGATGCTCTTCTGCATACCTCAGTTGTAACAACTGGTTATTTGAGTTACTGTTGCCTTTCTGTTAGCTTGAACCAGTCTGCCAATTTTCTCTGACCTCTGTCATCAACAAGGCATTTGTGCCCACAGAACTTGTCGCTTACTGGATATTTTTTCTTTTTTGGACCATTCTCTGTAAACCCTGGAGATGGTTGTGCATGAAAATCCATGTAGATCAGCAGTTTCTGAAATACTCAGACCAGCCAGTCTGGCCCCAACAACCATGCCACGTTCAAAGTCACTTAAATCACCTTGTGACGCTCAAATTGAGATGCAAATGGATTCATTCAGGAATTGAACATTGTTTTTACATGCACAAATGCAAAATGTTTGGTTTCTGTTTTATTTGGAACTACTTTAGTAGAAAAAAAACAGATGACACTGTGCCTAAATTGAAACTAACTCAGTATTAACTGGAACTATTGTATGAAATCTCATTTGCGATTTATGCTGATAACTGGGAAAACAAACAACGCTCTTCTCACAGACACTAAATACTGGGCATGTTTTGTGTTCTGATGAGCAGTTTGGTGTTTTTTCTCTTTGACTCCCAGGTGTTGACTTCGGTTATGAAGGCCAGAAGCCTCTCTTTAAAAATGTGGACTTTGGAATTGACATGGAGTCTAGAAGTAAGTCGAACATGTCTTCAGAAATTATAATTAGCTAATTAATTATGATGGAAATTATTGTTAAAAAATACTATGTTTTCTGAAATGAGCTAGAGAATATTTTCTCTGTTTCAGTTTGTATTGTTGGGCCCAATGGAGTCGGGAAGAGTACACTGCTTCTGCTTTTGACTGGGAAATTAAATCCTGTAAGTACCAGGTGTATTTATGAATGAGAATGTACATAAAATAAATCAAACTTTGAGAAACCTATTTGGGTTAAAGAGGAAACTTCACAATTTAGTGTCTCATCAATTGTACATTCTGTCATAGCTTCTTACTGCTAAAATGCAGTGAGTGTTAGTAAAAAAGGAACTAAAAAGATATTAAATTTAATACAATTTGTTTTTAAATATTCAGAAATTAAACACTCATTTTGCTCTAGAGCAAACAGAAAGCACAAATAAAATGACCTTACCTTTCTATAAACAAGTTGAACTCAAATTAGGGAGTGTTGCTTACTATACAAGCCAAAAAATAATAATAATAAAAACACAGAATTCTCAGCAAGCTAACATTGCTGAAAAGAGCCTTTCAGTAGCTTATATTGTCTAAAACAAAATATTCATCACAGATGCTACACAAAATATCATGGTGTTAAACGTACAGCTGTGGTACTCCAAAATGGCAAAGGTATATATAGTTTTTTTAAATGCCTCTTTGGTCACTGCATTAAAAGGCACTGTCTTTAACGAGGTAGTGCGTTATGGCATTAGTTATCTCCTGGCCAGGGTTGCACCAGCTGTTTGTATGTGCTTTCTTAAACTTGAAGGTAAAGTCTACACTAGAGGCTTTGTAACTTCTAGCTAGTTTGTGGTTGCCGTAGTTAGTAGGTAGTAAGCTCCCCATACAGTCATGTGTATAGTCACATTGAATGACGTAATATTCAATAAGAAGCATTTGAATCGGTAAGCTGCTTTAAAAGTCTTTTGACGTGCTGTTTTTCTTTGATAAAGTTTCAAATTGCGATTCGTTTTGATTTATCGCACAGCCCTACTGTTGGCGAGATTTTAATCCACTCTGGAGTGATTTTTGAGTCTTAAATTGGGCACAACTTTCTCTGTTTCAGCAAACTGAATGATTTTTGGTGACAATCCTCATTTTGACACATTTTAGGAAAATGCTTTGGAGTTTTTCAAAAACTCAAAAATACACCCTTTTATTATGTTCAAGAATGATTATATGGTGTCATGGCCTTGCAGTCAAAAATGTTCTTATATTAGAAATCAATGGGGGCAAAAACAGCCATAAAAACAATGAAAGGGTAATTAATTTGAAAAATACACCAATAAGAGTTAAATGGCATGTTTTTATTATTGTTGGATTTTTGGACTGCACTTTGAAATAGAACCTGACAACATTTTATGGTATATAAACTATTGTGCTCCGTTTTCCCCCACAGTCCAAAGACATGCGGTTTAGGTGAATTGAGGAGGCTAAATTGGCCATAGTGTATGTGTGTGAATGATAGTGTATGGGTGTTTCCCAGTGATGGGTTGCAGCTGGAAGGGCATCCGCTGTGTAAAACACATGCTGGATAAGTTGGCAGATCATTCTGCTGTGGCAACCCCTGATTAATAAAAGGACTAAGCCGAAAAGAAAATTAATGAAAAAACTATTGTTACCATATACCAAATTACATTTCATTGAGTGTCTTCAATTCATATAAATCCATAATTTGTTCCTTTCTTTGTAATAATTTAGCTTTTCTTTATTTTAGACAAAAGGAGAGATGAGGAAGAACCATCGATTGGTAAGCCAGATGTATAAAATCACTCGACTTATTGTCACCACATTTTATTATGTGATTTTTTTTTGTTGCCTTTTGGTTCATTGGTTTGTTGTTCTTTGTGTGCCTGTAGAAAGTAGGTTTCTTCAACCAACAGTATGCCGATCAGTTGAACATGGATGAGGCCGCCACAGAATACCTGCAGAGGAACTTCAACCTCCAGTACCAGGATTCCAGGAAGTGTCTGGGTCGCTTTGGGTTGGAGAGCCATGCACACACCATCCAGATTTCCAAACTGTCTGGTGAGCACTAAAGAACTGCATTCATGCTAGATTATACTCGTCTGTTCCTCGTATATGTTTTTTTCTGATTTGTCCTGATGTTTTTTAGGTGGACAGAAAGCCAGAGTGGTATTTTCTGAACTCTCTTGTCGGCAGCCTGACGTCCTTATCTTGGTAAGTAATAATGTCATAAATAGTGATGGGTACCGAAACTCTGTACTTTATCAGTATCGGTGCTACATTGTAAGTATCGATAAGCTTCTGCTATCGGTACTGGAGAATTGTTGCTGAATAAACATTACCTCCAGTAGCATAACTTAACTGACCAAACTTTTTAAATATACGACATTTGATATTCATCTGTACAGTTGTCAATCTCAAATGAGAAATGCTTGTGTTTCCAGCGAGCGTGTCAATATTAAAGCCCTCCCAATTCTCGGCTGTGCACGCACTCAGTGGAGGCTCGCACTAAGCGCATACACACAGCTTGTGACACAGACTAGCATGCACACACGGCTTGTAAGCTTGTGGAGTGAGCCAAACGGGTTGTGTTTCCCAAGTGGACAGCGTCAATGCCCGTTGCAAGTGAAAGTATCTTTCCAAAGTGCATTAACTGCTGAAAGACAAATCAAGTTTTTGACTCCCTAGTTACTAACGGTAATGTTACATCATCCACATCGTTATGCCAGCAGCCAATCCCCTTAATTAGTATATTAATAGTTAAATAAGCACACACATTCGGTTTCAATGAAAACAGTATTTTGTTCAGCAGTAGCCTAAAGAAATCTTAAACATTAAAAAGGCTTTTACATCAGCTGTTTTTACAAATATGTACATATGAATAGCCTAATAATAAACTATGCTTGTTAAGAAATGATAAAAAACAGCTTATTTTTACATTGCAGGATGCTCAAACTGTATAAAAAAACACTGTTAACGTGAATGTGTTAATGAAAAATTATAACCTTTATCTCATTTAACTGCATTTTGAAACTCAAACAGGGTATTTTCAACTGCATGGAGCACAAGAAACCAAGAAAGATCCCGACTTCTGCCAGAAAAGTCAAACATGTTGATTTTTCTCTACATTCTTTTACATGGAAAAAATATTTAATTTTTTAAAAATTATTGCTTTTGTTTTATTTCACATTAAAAACATAATAATAAAATAAAGTTTTAATTTTTATTTAAAAAAACACTACAAAAAGTATGAAACGATAAATGGTATTGACAAAAGTAGTAATATCGTTAAAACCTTAACGATACCCATCACTAGTCATTAATGTCCTATTAAAGATGAGGAATGAAGATAACTAAGTTGAGTGGTTTAACATGTTCTTCATATTTCTTCATGTTGATGTACAGGATGAGCCCACAAATAACTTGGACATTGAGTCAATTGATGCGTTGTCAGAAGCCATCAATGAATATAAAGGAGGTATGTTGTCTTAATATTATTGATCACAAATGATATTGAGTGCATTAGTGTGTGTCTGCATTTTCAGCATTTTATTATTTTAAATAAGTCTAATTTTCACAGGAATTTTTATAAATTATTGGATTAAACCAACCAGCTATTATGTATATTAAAATATTATAAACAATGATTTGAAGAAAAAAATATACATTTTATAAATTCAGTAGATTGATTGATTAAAGGATTTCTTTCTGTCAATTTCTCTGGAGGTACTCAGTATGTATTTGAGAACAATTTTAATGCTATATTTTCTACAAATTTTGACAATTTTGAAATTCTATGCCTTTCGACTAAAATTTTAAAATGGTCTAACTTTTACTCTAGTTATTTTTTACTAATGTAGTTATTTTATTGGCTTTTTAATCTGTATAAATAAACTTTATTTAAAAGTCAATTACTTTAATTTAAACAAATATTAAAAGGGCAGCTATGATGAAAATCAACTTTTAGAAGCTGTTAAGACAGAACTGTGTGTAGGTATAGTGTCTCCACTGTCATATTGGGTTGATGTTAACCTAAGAATTCTCTTGTTTAAAAATTCCTGACTTGAAATATGACCCAAATCCCAGTGATTTTGAGGCCCACCGCAATGTGACCGATTAGTGCGTTTTTTTTCTGGCTCACCAAATTGATTGACAGGCGCCATGTTTCTAAAAAATAATATATATACACATCCACAGAACATTTATTTTGCAAATAAACTGAGATTAAAATATTTGTTCCAAGTTTTTAAAACAGCTTGTTTGTTATAAAGACAGTAAAATCGCTATGTACTGTAATTCTTAACCAATCTAATCACCATGGCCACATGGTGTCAGTAAACAAGCATATGTGTTTGTACTGCAAATGACATTTGTGTGAGACTCATCATTTCAGAAAGGCTTGAATAAACTCCACCACAAATACATCAAATAAACTAACTTGGTATTTTTTACTTATGAGCTATATTTCAGCTTCATCCGAGTCTGTCTCTGTGCTGTTCATCTGACGCATGACGAGAAGCAGACACACATTTGGGAACAGTGGGCAGGGAGAAGCAGCTCATTTTCATTTAAAGCCACAGGCTACAAAAACAGCTACACTGTACTCGAACACTAAAATGAGCAAATTCTGGAGACTTTAATGAATAATCGAATGGGTATTTTGAGCTGAAACTTTACAGACACATTCTGGAGACACCAAAGGCTTATCTTAAATCTTGTAAAAGGAGTATAATAGGTGCCCTTTCAAAAATCATTATAAAGCATCTTCGGTTTTAAGCCAAAGTTAAACATAGGTATCCTGTTGTGTTGTTTGGTGTATAAATTAGAGTACAAAGGGAATGCACAAGTGGTTTCTAAATTATTCCATTAGCTTTGCATGTAACCAACAAAAAGATTAGCATGTTTTTGGTCCTCAAAAATTGTGTGATGTTGACCAAGAGGTCCACAGATGCTCTTTCAAACATGGCAAAACAAAAGAGAGGCGCTGCTATGTGGAATTACAATGGTGTGTCCACTGTGGAGGTTTTGTTTTGATTGTCTAGTTCAATGGCATCACACACATCTTTTGTAATGGTTAACAATGTTTGATCGGTAAGCATCCTGTGGTCTTATCCACAACAGGACAAGATTATCCTAACAATAAAACATTATGTAGTCTCAATGTAGCATTACATATGTACAAAGATATATAGGCAAAATCATGGCAACTAATATTCATCTTTACCCATTTCTAGCTGTGATAATTGTGAGCCATGATGCCAGGCTGATCACAGAGACCCAGTGCCAGCTGTGGGTGGTGGAGGACCAGTCAATCAACCAGATCGACGGAGACTTTGAAGACTACAAGAGAGAAGTGCTGGAGGCCCTTGGTGAGACCCTGGTCAACAAGCCTAAAGAGTGAAGCACGGCCGGTGTTTATTACAGGAGTGTCAAACTACATCACTGAAGGGCTTTTTGCTGCGTCTACATTGCTACTTCTCAATAGAACCAAAAAGTACCTGCATGCAAACATACAAACCCTACAGCTGCAGGACGAGTGAAAGCTGACGCCAGATCAGTATTTTCACATGCAGGGCTTGTTCTTTAGTCATGATGTCTGGCATTCTTGTGTTAATCTTACATTCAGGTCATGTAATCACCAGCTCTGTTCATCTTTCTGATGCAATGCTATTAAACCTGCTTTGTAACTGATCGCCACAGTGGGAATTTATCAAATGTGAACAGAGAGGACTAGAAGTGTGCCGTGTGATAACGGTGTCTGACTGCTAATGCTATTTACTATTAATGCCACTTCATAGTATTGGCTCTTGCGTTCACATCATTATATTATCATTGTGCTGACATACTGAACCAGCCTCAAACTGTTTCACCCTCACCTGTGTTCATACAGTGATGCATCTGTCTAGAATTATGAAATAAGCAGGGCTGTTGACTCATTGGGTTTGGATAGAAACCGAAATTTAAATGATTTGAAAAAGCAAATAAATGATTTTTGCAATAAAGTCAAGATTTTCAGAGTTTTATTTCATTTTATGCTTCATATATTATGCTTGTCTTGGTAGGAACAAATGTAACCATGTCAAAAGCAAATGTCTATTTTCTTGTGGTCGTTTTAAGTGCTGGCAGAGAAACAAGGCGGATGAAAATTCCAAATTTGCTTTGCTTAAAGAATTTACTCTGGATAAAGCTGTATTTTATTGATAATTGGAATATTTTTTGACTAATTATAGTAATGTGTTTAATGGACTGCTGCTGTTCAGCTGACTAAACATCAACTATTTTAAAAGTGAGATGTGACCAATCACCACAGTAAATGTGTACACAAATTTCAGGACTCCATCTCATCTGACTAAGGTCTGTTAAAGCAAGATTCAGACTTCAGGTTTAAGGTAGTCTTTGTAGATCCGCTTCACTCTTGCCAGTTCTCGCTCGTCTGGTTTTATACTACCATACCAAGAATACCACAGTTCTCCAGAGCTGAGGGGAAATGGAGGAGGAGTTGTGGTTACAGCACCATGAGTGTTTGAATAGTCTTCTTTAGTGAAATCCACATGTGCAAACTGGGCACGAAGTAAACCTTTTGAGAGAGAAAAAATGTATGAGATTATATCCCTCGAGCATGTCCACCAACTTTTTAAAAGGGATTAATGGTGTGTTAACACTTGGCAGGTTTTTTTGAATAAAATATACTCTGTGGCACCAAACAAGTGGATATCAATCAGTCAATTTTCAATAATAACAGGACATGATGTCTCAAGATGCAACCATAAAATTAAATGCTCAAGTTTGTGATGTTGCTTGTGACACTAAAATATAGATGTTAAAACATGTCCTCGCTGCAGATCTTCATTTGTGTATAACGCCAGGCAATGTTTTGATAAGTAGCCTAATCTATTAAACACAAAAACAGTGTTGCATTTTCATCCCAATTAGCGGTTTCTCAACCACTTTTCTGACATGTCTCAAAGCCATTGTCAGGATTTTTTTTTTCATTGTTTATCATGGATACCTGCGTAACACTTTCTTGTTTCCTCTCATAACATCACACTTCTGCCACTATCTGCTAAGTGTTTTATGTAGAGGTCTGACAAGCTGGCTTCAATAAAAATAGAATAAAATAAAAATGCCCAAACCGATTGCAATTTTAGCTGGTTTGAGATCTAATTAGTTTGACATGAACATGAAACACTTAATTAGGTTAAATAAAAAAAAACACACTTAAGAGTTTTTGGTTGGTTTGGTCCAGACAAAAAAAATGCTATATTAAGCCCTGGGTTGCTTAAATTTCACACTATTACTTAACACTGAACCTAAGGATGTAATAAAAACAACTAAAAACTGAAATACTTCTAGAGTTTATATTTTGCAACAGATCTTCCTGAACATCCAACAATGATGTGTGCATGTGATTGTATAAAAACAAATAAGAGCTTATAAGATGTCTGAAGATTAGGCATGGGACGATAACAGTCATTGTATACCGCGGTTTGAAAAAGTCAATGTTTTTAAATACACAAAAAAATGTTCTGCTATACCGTTCCTAATGTATGTGAATTTTTTTTTGTTTATGTTTTTTTGTTGTTGCTTTTTAGGACAACAGTATCTCGAACAGAAAAAATGTCCAAAGATGCCGTTTTAAATTGTAAAGAAATCAGTGTTTTTGAAACTAATGAAGACAGAAGTCAATGATTAATTTAAATTATTTAGCCTGACATGTTTACTGCTCCATAAATTTTAAATGTTTCTCAAAATAAAATATATTGTGTTCAAAGAGAAAAAAGTTGTAGTTTTTTACCCAGACATTTAAAAAGAATACATTTAAAAGGTAATCACAATACCATGAAACTGTGATATTTTTATCCAAGGTTATTATACCATCAAAATCTTATTGACTTTATTCTTCAATGCGGAAGTGTGCATGGTTTTGCGATTGTTTTAGAACTTCCCAATTCAGTTGCCTATGGGAGAAATGACTAGGAATAATAAAACTGCAGAAAACGATCAAACTACTTGCTCTACAAACAAGTGTTTGCATGACTATAAAGACAAAGCAAAATAATATAATAGGAAAATGTCAGTTTGCAACATCAAGCAGCAGAACGAGCAGTTTTTAATGTCTAAAAATGAATGGAAGTAAATGAGACAGGAAGTCTCGAGCCAAAAGTATTCAATGGCTGCACCAGCTCATACGCGAAGAATAAGGTGAATACTGGCCCATGTCTAGTGAAAATGTCAATGCAGCACAGAGAAATCTATAATCAAACGCTGACATATGTATATTAAAATCTGCTTTAAAAGAAAAGCAGTTCTGACAATGTTCAGTCAAATGAACCATACTAAGAGCAATTACACCAGAACCCTTCTAATCCAATCAAAACCTGCCAAGTATGAACACACCCTTTATAAGGCGCTAATTAAAATTGCAAAAACACCAACTTACCAAAATCTTTAGCAGTTTCAATAGCCTTGCTAAGTAGTTTCTGTTGCTTCATGCACACACCTACAGAAAAATAAATGAAATCAAAAGTGGTGATCAGATCAGATAAAAAAAAAATTTCCATTGGAATGTACTGATAAATCTGTTACCGGTTACTGTGGGATCATGTACCACTCCAGTTTCAGGACAAAAGAACTGCTGCAACAAGTTCACATTCTGCAGAACAAATATTGTAAAATTATAATAAATGCCACTAAGCTTTATATATATATATACACACATGTGTATATGTATACACACACACACACATACATGTATATAAAGGCATGCGACAATAAGCATCCATAATACTGTGAATAATTATGTATCATTTAAGTATTTAAAATCCTATTATAGAAGGTTTAATTAATATTCATATTGATATCATAAGAAATTCTGAAACCATTATATGCCTGCTTTTAAGTGTTGTATTCACACACACACACACACACACACACACACACACACACACACACACACACACACACACACACACACACACACACACACACACACACACACACACACACACACACACACACACACACACACACACACACACACACATATGAATAAAAATGATTATAAAAGCGTCTCAAAAACCAACCTTGTAATGGATAATGATATTTGGATCACGACAGATGGGACACGGGTTCGCACATTTCTTATCTCCTCTCTGTGACAAAACACAAATCATTAATTCATACTTTACTGACTGTGCTGGTAATAATACAAAAATAAATAAATAAATGTGTACTCACAATACAGGTTTTTCTTGTCTTTTGAGGTGGGATCCCACCTTTATGATTCCTCCTGTAGTTTGTCCACACAGGCTTTGTTCCATAGCGTTCAATGTATTCTTAAAAAAACAAAAACTTAAAGTTATTATATGCTGGTATACGTTATTATATTATATGCTATTATATATGTTGACCAGTGTTGGGGGTAAAGCATTGCAACAACACAATAATATTACTTTTCTAAGTAACGAGTAAAGTAACGTTACTTTTTCGAAAATTTAACTAGATTTACTTTTTAGTTTCAATTAATTAGCTTGTAGCGTCCTTCACTAATTGTTCACGATTCATTTATTAATCACATTCCATAGAATTAGTATGTATTTTTTCATCATGAACTAGAGAGAAAATAAACAAAACAAATAAATCCCGAAAATTAAAACACTAAGCCAACATCAACAATTAAACATTAATCTTAAACAAATAAACCAAATTACCTTATTTTTCCCTCAAACCAGGAGCTATAACTCATGAAGGAGGAATCCGTGAAGTAACCGTATACCTGTGCCACTTTTACTGTGTTTCGCCTAGCGTTCCATACTTTGTTTTCAATCATTACTACACGCAATATATCAAGTAGGCTCCGCAATTTTTACGTCATAATTAAAGTCCCCAAACAACTTAATTCATTCAACAAATCATAAAAAAACTAATTCTAAATCATAAACGAATTAACACATTATTTCAAGTTTCTTTACATAGCTTTTAAAAAATAAGTGAATTAAAATTAGTCACAATGTATCAAGCAGTCAATGAGAGAATGTGTTCATTATTTTGAATGCATTTTTTCATTTAAACAAAAGGAAAAGGGGATTATAGTCTCAATGGACAGTGATTTTACTTAAGACAAATGGTACAAAAGCAGCAAACACATTGCTTTAAACTTTTAATAATCTGTATATACGGCATGTATAGCTCATAGCTCAGGGGTCAGGAACTTCTCAAATAACATCCTAAAATTTTTTATTTGTGTTTTTTTTAAAGGTAAATGTGGGTTGTACAGTGCATAAATAATTGCAGAACTCCTCTATTTAAAAAAGAAAAAAAAAGTTCTGAAAGAGGTTAAGCCTGAGCCAGGTAATAAAAAAAGTAACGCAAAAGTAATGTGACGCATTACCAGTGATGTAAAGTAACAAATTATAAATACTCAAATTACTGAAATGGAGCAGTCTTTTCTCAAGAATTGAAATTTAGTAAGTTGTTTTAAAATGTGAATTTTTACTTTTCCTCGAGTACATTTTTAGTGCCGTAAAGTTCTTTTACTCCACTTCTTTCCTTCAACCTGCAGTCTCTACTTGTTTTGTCTATGGGCATTGGCTAAAGTAGAATAATCAGTCCTGTGATTCTGGTCCAACCAAATCGCACATAGAAACAAACTTATATCATCCTAAACCTAAAGACATGCTTTATAAATGTAACAAACTGCTTGGAAGCATTAACAGTGTCCAAGAAGATGGACGACCAAGAGACTGTTTAGATCAGGGGTGTCAAACTCAATTCCTGGAGGGCCGAAGCCCTGCACAGTTTAGTTCCAACCCTGCTCCAACACACTTACCTGTAGGTTTCAAACAAGCCTGAAGGACTCAATTAGTTTGATCAGGTGTGTTTAATTAGGGTTGGAACTAAACTGTGCAGAGCTGCGGCCCTTTTGGAACTGAGTTTAACACTTGTGGCTTAGATGCAAGTCACTGATGAGAAGAGTGATGCCAACTGTATAATGACTGAATTTGTCAACACTAACTAAATGCACTAATGTTACGTTTACATATCCCTGCACAACTTGCATATAAACGCATCAGCCTTTCACAGCATAATGCTCACTACTTGCTAATCTTTAGTACTTTTAAAGGGTCTACTTTTTGCTCATACTTTGAGTAATATTCACAACAGATACTTTTACTCTACTTGCACTACATTTTTGGGCAAGTAATGGTACTTTTACTGATGATTTATCAGTACTCTTTCCACCACTACGCATTTCTTGAGAGGGAGTTGGACTTCTTACCATAAAAGTAACAAAGTAACGCAACTAGTTAACGTTACTTCTTGGGAGTAACTCAATGATGCACCACTTTTAAATATAACATTCCCCAACACTGATGTTAACTATATACTTTAATAGTCATATTTACCTTCACTTTTTAAGTACTCCCATGGTGTGTCTGCATATCTAGATAGCGTCTCCGCTGAATTGGTGTTATCAGCAGATGAAGATGATGCACAATAATTGACACGATGCACCGGAGCGACAATGGACGTTATTCTTACATCACGAATTCTCTGCAATGCAAAATAAAGAACGTGATTCGTCCTCTTCACGTGATCACTTCGCTGTAAACACGACATTTATATAACCACACGTTATATCAAAAACATCAGTTAAAATGTTAATTTATAATCAACAAACCTGTGCTTGAAGATGTCGTTGTAAATTAACGGGAAATGTGCGGCAAGCAACTATCCCAATGCGTTGTAAGGAGGCTGCCATTTTGTCTTTGCAGGAAACACGGAAGTTGTAACGGTTAAAGTGTACTGTGACGGAAGTACGCAGCTTTTATTATTTATCTCACGTTTTCTATTTGTTGTAAAACTAAACACGCGTTGTCTTTTGCAAAGTCAGCTTGTCATGAAAGTCTAGTTTTAGTCTTATACGCATATTATTTGTTGGAATTTAAATGGATTTGCTTGTTTTCAATGGCAAACTATAAATAATTAAAATGAATGTTTCAGATCTTATCCAAGACACAATTAATATGTATTTTTTATCTGCTTAGCCTTAAGTATAGGAAAAATAATGGATTTATTTTACAAGAAACAGCAAACATCAGTGATAATCAAACTGTTATTTTAAGGGTTCAAATCTCTACAATGCATAAATGATCTGATTATCATTAGGACTGATGCTGTTAAAGAAAATCTGTGTGAAAATATATAAATTAAAATAACATTTATGCTTTTTTTTAATCGCAAACATTTCTCTCTTTGGAACTATTTTAATCGACGCAAAGTACATAGAATATATGGTAGATAAACTACATAATTGCAACATTAATGTGTCATTTTGACTGAATACAATATATATATATATATATATATATATATATATATATATATATATATATATATATATATATATATATTTTTTTTTTTTTTTTTTTTTTTTTTTTTTTTTTTTTTAAAGAGCATATGAATCATAAACCATAGTAACTGGTTGGGGTGGGCTCGTCCTTGAACAAAGAAAGAAGGTCGTTTCGAGAGTGTGCGCGCGACAGGACCGCGTGATCATCAGCTCCATTTTGTGTCGAAAGAAACGCCCGAAAGCGCGCTCGCGCCACTGGAATGACGCAAAAAACGTCAGAACCATATATACCGAGTCCCACCCTTCTAGAGCATTCCTGGATTTGTCTGAGGTAAGTGCTATATCGAAGGACAGCTTTCTTACTTTTTTTCGCGATTTAAAGTGTTTTTGCCCCAACTTTTGGCTACATCATCAATTTTATCAACAATCCGGCCTTTTTGAACATTACCTGGATTTCCGCCTCCAAAAATGCGTTTTTTTCTTACGTTCTCTTTGTCCTGTTGTTTCGTTTCAGGTCTGAGTCGGTCTCAGTGAAGATCTGGCGTCGAGGATTTTTCAACTGTGTACGAAGAGAAAACCCCAAAATCTCTTACTTTTTTCTACTCGAGTAACGGACATTCGCTTACTACCTTTTTTGCTCCAGATTGTTCAAGAAGGAAAATCTCAATTTCAGCCACCACAATCCCGCCCATTATGCCATTTTTCAGCCAATAATGCTTAAGTCATGACAGTTTACGTTCTCTTAAACTGTTATAAAGCTGAAATTTGTTGCTGTTAAGCACAAAATATTAATAGCAACCCGAGACGCAGAGGAGAGGTATTAATAGTAAGTGTTTTTTCAAACCAATTTGAATCGAAACTACGTTAACAGTTAACCAATTGTTTGTGTTATAAATGATTTCAGATATAAATATAGATGAAAGCTTTAGAGAAAGATCGACTGTGGCGACCTTAATGCGCCACAGTTTCTTCTAGAGGACAGACAGCATGCTGAGATAAAGCGAGGCAGAGCTAGCTATAGCGTATGAGCTCACATTGCAAAGCCAGAGCAGCGGCTTCAACGCCCTGTTTCTCTTTGTGTGTGAGACGGAGCAATCCTTACCATAATTAAAGTAACGATAATTCATCGAATAATGAGCTAGCCATCGCTAATCATAAGCAATCTGTACATAAAGATTGCCATAGGCAGAGTCAGGAAGTGACTGCATTCAATTGGGGCTTTTTTTTTATAAACTGCATTCTTTTCAAAGGAGAGCTCACTGGAACAACCAACGCAATCTACACATAAAGATTGCCAAAGTGGCGCCTGTGGATTTAGCCGAACGAGGGAAATGCAACATTTTGTTCATAATAGGTTAATAGCTGGCGGAGCTGTGGATATCGTTGTGATAGTATTTGGTGAAAAAAATAAACCTCCCTAGGCAGTGATAATGTATGAAATGCATAGCAGTCTAAGTATAAAGATTGCATTTTTGTGTCGTGTGCGTAGATGGGGTGTTATTTGTCTTTTCGACTTTGCTTTAAAATGGCGGACGGGTTGTCCTTTTCTTGAGGCAATGGTGGCTTTGTTTTTCTGGCTGGATCTACAGGAAATACTTTAGTTCGGAACGGCTGTCGCGTCGCCATCATCCCCATTTACAGCTTGAGGTATCGTCTTAACATACATGAGTCGCTAGCGGGGTTAATGTAGCATTTTTGTAAGATAAACAGCAGGCGGGGGACATATATCGTATTTTTTAAAAGACTTGTTGCAGTTCAAAGATGGCGACCGTGCATCCGTTCTATTTAGCCCACCGCGTACACGAGGACAAGTGGTTAAAGATAATGGGCGTGGTTTAGCTCGGACTTCAGCCAATCAGAGGAGCCGCTGTCAGCTCAGGGCGAGCTGCTAAATGAGAGGGAGACTTCGACAGATGGCAAATCAAATCCCCTGGTGGCCACTATTGAGCAGACGAAAATAATTGTATTATAGTCAGGCCAACACTGTATTGCTCTGTTGACAAGTTCTCAATCAATCCTTGGTCAGTTTTGTAAACTCGATTAAAAAGTGAATGTAGGTTAACTTACATGGTGTTAAACTGGTTTATTTGTAGCCATTATTATACAAAAAGTTATTAAATATAAATAGTTAAGTTTATTTAAAAAGTAAGCAAACAACTTGTAACATCTTGACAGGTACTTCAACGTTAATGTTTTCTTTACAGTGACTGTACATGAAATCTTGTTCACTTTTTCTTGTTTGTCATGACAACTGACATTTCCAGGAATTGTGTGTATTGTTCCGTGTTTAAGGAGTTCGGTTGTGACTATAAAAAGTTCTTCACCAACAGTGTTACGGGTAAGACAAAACCTGATTTCTCACACGATCAAAAGTGAGTAAGTTTAACTTTTTCGATTCAGCCATTAGTAGACATTTTCAACTGTCTTGAAAATTACGTAGAAAATAAAACGTTGCTAAACTTTTGCATGCCTAAAAGTCGTACAAATCTCCATACTATCGGTTTACGTGTTTTTTAGTTGTAATGTGTAATCTAATCCGTCGCGTTGATAATCTTTCTGCTGTAGTTAGTTGTGTTGAGTCGTCGGCTTCCAGTCAATTGTGCTGTAGAGAGAGGAAATGAAGGCAGAAATACTCGCTGTTGCTCAGCGTGGGCAGGGCAAGTGACGTGATCTCTCTCTCTCTCTCTCTCTCTCTCTCTCTCTCTCTCTCTAATTGACTTGGCTTCCTCAGATCTTATTGATTTCATTTATTAACAAAATGTACATTGTGTGTATATTTGTTTATTTTAATATATTAATCACATTTAATGGACCATTTAATGTCATTGGCCTATGAACGTTTCCTGATTGTTATCAAACTGTTTCATAACTAACAAGAGGCAATTCAATCATAACTTAAATGTTAAAACAGCTATCATAACAATATTTATCAATATGTGTCTCTTTTTGGAAGCTATAGAAATTAAAAATGTAAAACAGGAAACACGTTGGGACCACTGTTTTTGTTTACATCCCTCAAAACTTGTATTTTTACATCACGCAGTTTGCAGTTGTATTTCAGTAATGTAATGAGAGAAATTGTATTTAGAAATGGTCACAAGGTGGCGACATACAACTTCAAAAGCCTTGTGTTCAATTCCACAAAACCTTTGGTGAAAGTACAGTTGCAAGTACGAGTGTTTTCTGAGCTGGACACTGATCCACAAGGCGGGGAATCAAGTCTGCTGGAATCAATTTTACCCTTTCTTATTTGCATGTTTGTTTGTTTTTTCTCAACTTTTGTTCTTACTATATACATGTATATTTATATTAAAAGGTATGGAAAAATGTAATGCATCACAGCTAAATAGTAATTATTAATGAAATATTCCCAGGTAGCTACTTTTTAAATCATTTTATAATTATAATTTGTTATATTATTCATTTAAATATAATTTAACAATTTTTATCCCACCTTGTGGTTTTCGATTTCTGTACACTGAGGATTAAATAAAAACATGTTTTGGGGAAATATTTAAATCTATTACTTAAATTTTTTATACATGTTGGTCTCGCTTCATATTAGAAAATGTATTATTATATAGAGTAAAAACAACAACTTAAATACATGAAGGTGTTATGATAAGCTTACATTGGGTCCCTCACATTAATTAACAGCTTCATACCAGTAAGAAATGTTAATATCTGTAAAATGTTCCAATTTGACACCCTCAGAAATAAGTACAAGAGCTGTCACTACTACTTTAAAACTATTTAAGTATAAATGTGTACTTTTAATATCCAAGTATAAACCATTTCAGTACAGACATTTACATTTCTCACACCAGCTCTCATACCTATTGCTGATAGTGTTATAATATAGCATATTGTTTTCAACACTTCTATAAACTTTAATTTAAACTAGATCATTTCAATGTGGTGATGTCATTGGCCCATGAACATTTCCTGCTTGTTATAAAACTATTTCATAACTGTAGGCAATTCGATCATAACTTTATGTTAAAAACGGCTATCATAACATTATTTATCAATATGTGGACCTTTTTGGATTCTCGGAAGCTATGGAAAATAAAAATGTAAAACAGGACATATATTGGGACCACTGTTTTTGTTTACATGCCTCAAAATGGTCTATAGACAGATTGTATATTTATTCCAGAGTCTTATGTGTGGTTGACTTTTCTGTTTAACAGAAAAATACCATCACTCATTTGCACACCTTTACTGTTTCCTCTTTAGTGTATATTGAAATTATTTGTCATAAATGGGGTAATAGTAGTTTTGGAGGGTTATCATTACAATTTCTACTCTTTCATTACAAATAAAAGAAGTTGTAAAAACAATGTTCAGCTGTAAGTGCATTCTCAAATATTTTTCAGTGTTGTCTTTGCATCCCTCTTATCTCTTCTCATTTATATTTGCAATTTAAATAACTTGACTTGAATGCACATTACTGTCACAGCCACCAGACTCCGTTTTATAAGTCCTTTGTACCTGTGATGTTTACTTTGGGTAATGTACAGTCAGTGTATATATAAGCAGGTGGGTTTATGACAGTGACATAATACATGTAATAACATTTTACTTTTATTTATCTTTCATCATTCCAGATATGAGTCCTACAACGCTCACATAACCAGTCATCCCTTTTCTGGTGTAATTGAATAAGTGACAAACTAATTTAATTATAGTTGAAACTAGAAGCCTTGTCATGTGATCGTTGTACAACTCTTTCTGCAGTCATCACTAATGTTATAACAGATACACCAGGTGCTTCCATAAGATGCATCTTTTGGTTTATTTGGAAGGGATCATACAATTTGTTAGTTCCAGTGTAATCTTTCTTTATTTCTCTGGCATCTAGTAAGAATTTCAGTTTAATTTAGTAATATAATTACATAATTTCACTAAGTTATAAACCAAGATCAATAAGAACCACTTGTTGTTTAATGTAGTAATTTAATTAACAAGCACATGTATTTGTTGTGAATAGAAAACATAATGTATCTCTCTCTGGTTAAGATTGCACTTGTGATTGTAAAACAAATGTAATGGGAACCTGAAAACGGACACTGTCCATATATGATTCAGCTGAACATGAAAACAGTCTCTCCATTCATCGAGTGCATACATACACTGCTGCCAGTAGCCTTGCTGTGTTGTCTATAGTAGTAATACCACCATTTATGCTGAGCTTGTTGCTTCCAAGTTACTTCAGATCCTCATTCGCCTGGGTTAATAGGAGTAACTTTTGAATGATTCAACATTGTCCTTGGGCTGTTC
This sequence comes from Danio rerio, assembly GCF_052040795.2. Lineage (NCBI taxonomy): Eukaryota > Metazoa > Chordata > Actinopteri > Cypriniformes > Danionidae > Danio > Danio rerio. The sequence continues at coordinate 32,572,528 of NC_141039.2, read as the reverse complement.
CAGTGAGCTCTCTTTAAGTGTCATCGTCTCATATTTTCAGTATTGATTGGGCAAGTTATGCCATATCTCAGATTCTCCCCAGTGGCAGGAACACATGAATAACCCCCTGTTTTCTCTCCTTCTGTCAGTAAGCAGCCATGGCCGTGGGCCCAGTGGACCCCAGAGAGGTGTTGAAAGGAGTTGAAGCTCTGCTGGGGAAGGATGGAGAACTACGTAGTCTTGAGGGAGTCGCTAAAGTCTTCAGGTTAGATACTGTATTCAGTTTAAGTTTATTAGTATAGCACTTTTCACTATAATTATTGTTTCAAAGCAGCTTTACAAAAGGTGCACGCTATTACATTACAGTCAAAGTCAGAAAAGTTAAGGTGTATAATATATATATATATATATATATATATATATTATACGTACATAACTTGCAGTTATATATAGTGTTCTTTTTTTAAATGATGACTTATATGTGCATATAATTAATTTTTACCACTTTTATTTTCTTGTAAAATCAACCAAATTAACACATTTTTCTTTTTTTCCCCAACAGTCTGATGAAGGCCTCACATAAAATGGTCAGCAGATGCATGTATCTGAACATATTACTTCAGACAAAATCACATGATGTGCTAAATCGGTAAGAAGGAAGCGTCTGATAAAATACAACACAGTTTGATTATAAATCTTTTGTTTATAAGGTTATATCTTTTTGCCACAGATTCATTCGAGTTGGAGGCTACAAGTTGTTGAACTCTTGGCTCACCTACTCGAAGACCACCACCAACACGCCTCTGTTGCAGCTCATTCTGCTGACCCTGCAGAAGCTTCCTCTTACTGTGGACCACCTCAAACAGGTACTTCACCACACCGTGGTTTACATAACTCACACTCATTCCCGCAGTCATCTAACATCTGTTCCTGTCTGTTTTTTGCTCTCTCTTGCTAGAATAACACTGCCAAGCTGGTGAAACATCTGAGCAAGAGCGGAGAGACAGAAGGTAAGAGCACATGTTCCACCAATCTATGCCAGACAGTCTGTTTATTTAGATTCAGAGCTCAAGTATGAACTCTGTGGTTTCTCTTTTTCTCAGAGCTGAGGAAGTTGGCATCTGTGCTGGTGGATGGCTGGATGGCTATTATTCGCTCTCAGAGCGTCTCCAGTGGAGCATCGCCTAATGGTAGGCCTTCTACCTTTTTCCCTTAAATCAGACTTGCTGCACTTTCAATGTGAGTCTTAGGTAAGTGCGTTTCAAGTTAGTGGCAAATAACCCAATCTGTTTTTTATCAGACAAGAAACGGAAAAAGGAGGATGGAAAAGTGCGTCCAGAGGTGAAGCCAAAGGAAAAGGCAGCTGAGGAGGAGAAGAAGAAGGACAAACCAAAAGCTTATGCTCCAAGTCATGCTAAGATCCGCTCTACAGGTAAGTCACCCCTGTTGTTTATATATTACAGCATTATTTGGGTGGAGGGGGTTATGTTTTTGATTCAGAGACATTTGCACTGTTAGCTTTGTATTTGTATTTAGGCTTTAAACAAAAACCCAAAAATCTAATAAATATTTGAATTGTTTCATATATTAGAATTGGCCTTGTTTAAATATTTGTTGTTGTTGTTTTCTGTGCAGCAAGTGAGTGTCAGAATTTATTTATTGTCTCAGATTACACACTTTTAAAAACGCTGTCTTTAATTTACTCAATTACTTTGGTCTTCAGGTTTGGAGGTGGAGAGTCCGGCTCCAGTTCCTGTGAAGAAGCCACCCGTTGCACCCCAACTTGGAGACAAATACAACATCAAGCCAGCTGTACTTAAAAGACCAAGGTAAGTGCCCACTCTAGCTTCATTCTTTCCAGTGAGAAGCAGCTAATCCGAGATTGGTCCTTCTCATTTTATCATGACTGGAATTCAGAAGATTTGAAATGAATCCTTAACTCTTTTTTTTTATTCTTTCAGCACATCTTTGACTGACGCACCACCAGTGGAAAAGAAGTACAAGCCACTTAACACCACCCCCAACTCAACCAAAGAGATCAAAGTCAAACTCATACCCCCACAGCGTGAGTATGCCCATTCAGCGCCTCAACTCCAGCAATACGATTATGATAATCTGCGGAAAAGCTTTGAAATAGTTTCGAGAGAGAAGAGTTTCCCCTCTAACTAGTGCTCAATCTCCATTTCTCTTCAATTAGCGATGGAGGCCACTGGATTTTTGGACGCCCTCAACTCTGCTCCAGTGCCTGGCATCAAGATCAAGAAAAAGAAACCAAAAGCAGTTTCACCCACCAGTAATAAGGTATGCCTCTTTACACACAGCCCTCATTAGACATCTAGAGAATCAAACAATTGCTATAATGAATGTTTTGTTTCACTCCACAGCCCTGTCCATTTGACAGCAGGCCGCAGTCATTTTCAGGCGCACAGGCCAAACCATCTTCCCCTGAAACGCCTTCATCTCAAACCCCTCCTCATGAGAATCAAGAACTGGAGCAGCCTGGCACACCCGTGCCCACCGAGGAGCCTGAAGCCATGGAAACCGGTGGGTTTAATCGCATGTCCATTGACAATAGCCTTCCTCAAAGCTGTATGAGTGAATGTGCTGAGTTCTGTTGAAATGTGTTTGCAGGTGATAAACCCAATGCTCTGGCTGAACCTCGCAGCGAGGAGGAGACTCTGACTAAGAAAGGAAAGAAGAAGAAAAGCGTGCGGTGGGCGGAAGAGGATCATCTCAAAGAGTACTTCTATTTCGATCTGGATGAAACTGAGAGAGGTTAAAAAAAATTCTTTCTAAATGGCTTTAAAGCTGCTTTTGATTAATTGCTGAATAAAAGTAATAAAATTACTCATTTAAATCCCTAAACATTTGATCAGTAGTGCATAATCATATTTCATCATACATATAAAGTATTTTATTTAATAATAATGACTTTTTACCCTTCTACTTTAGTGAATGTGAACAAAATTAAGGACTTTGGTGAGGCGGCTAAGCGGGAGCTGATGATGGACAGGCAGACGTTTGAAATGGCTCGTCGTCTTTCTCATGACACCATGGAGGAGAGGGTGCCCTGGACCCCACCGCGACCCTTGACCCTATTAGGCTGCCTGGTCACTGCAGGTGCCAGCAGCCGAGAGAAGATGATCCAGAGAGACCGAGAGATGGGCATTCTGCAGGAGATCTTCCTCTGCAAGGAGAGGTAAGACACTTCCGGGACTTTTGTTTCATAGTGTGTCATGTTAAAGGGCATTCGCAGTACATTTAACACACTAAATCTCATATTTTAGTTGATTGTTTAATAGATTTCAACAATAATGACCCGGACACAAATTAAATGAGGTTAATATTGTTTCTGCAGTGTTCCAGACAGTCCTCATGAGCCAGATCCTGAGCCGTATGAGCCCATGCCTCCTCGTCTCATCCCACTGGACGAGGTATGTTTTTGTAGATGCTTCCCCATTTTGTTGAATTTTCGGTCTTTATTTTTAGCCATTGGTTTGTTGACACATTTCTCATTTTGTGGTGCTTTAGGATAGCAGTATAGTAGAGGACATGGATTCCACTGATCCTGCCTCTACTCCCGGCTCTAATGAAGGCTCCAAGCTGCCTCCTGTATTAGCCAACCTCATGGGCAGCCTGGGCAACAGCGGCCGCAGCCCGCAGGCACAGGGCAATGCCCCACAAGCCAATAATAATAATAATAACCCAGCTGTTAATGTGCAGGAACTACTCTCATCTATCATGGTAAGAAGAAATACGCATCTACATTGACCTGCTATGATAATGTGAAAAGGCTTTGCTTTAAACGCACCTTTTGCTTGTTTTCAGGGTGCACACGGATCTAATCAGTCTCCAGAAGACCTGATCAAACAGCCGGATTTCTCTGATAAGATCAAGCAGCTTTTGGGTTCTCTGCAGCAAAACCAGAATCAGAACGCGCCTCCCAATGCTCCACCAAGTATGTATTTGGTTTTTTAAATGTTTGATGTATTATATGAGCAATTCCATGCAAATGTCAACCTTGCCATGGAAGTTTTCACCAAAATACTGAAACCGTTTCTACTTTTTTTTTTTTTTTTGTGCAAGCTTTTGACAGTACTTCAAAAATACTTCATGTTTTTGTCAATGTTTTCAAACAATTATATTTGATTTACCAAAGTCACAACAATGCTAATTTCACATCTGTCACATTAATAACGGAGAGATGTCACATCTATGAAAACTTTTTCCTTATAAATATCCATAAAGCTGGAATTGCTCATATCAAGTTTCAAACTAAATTATTAGCTCTTCTGTGAAAGGTTCATTTAATTTTTACTAATTATTTGTAAGGTCAATATTATTTAGCCCCCTTTTTCTGATTGGCCACAGAATAAACCACTGTTTTCCAATGGTTTTTAACTAGCATAGCTTGCTAAGATAGCTTAATTAACCTAGTTAAGCCCTTAAATTGCACATTAAGCTGAATACTACTGTCTTGTGAAGTAAATAGTAAAATATTGTGTACTGTCATCCCTACTAATACAAAACAAAGTTATTAAAGCTGTTATTTTTATAAACGTGTTGAAAAATCTCTGTAAATCAGAGCTTTGTACATATTTGAAAAAAATATATTGAAATACTACAGGAGGGCTAACAATTTAGCCTTCAACTGTATGAGATTTTAGTTTTATTTATTGACTACTATATTACGAATCATGATTTTTAAAATAGCGGTTATATTTTATGTATTTTTTTTTTTACTTTTTTTTTTTACATAGTTTTGTATTTCTGTGTAATGTAATTTTAGTACTTGAGTATTTCATTTGAATTAAGTTGTAAGCAAAGTGCTTTCGTGAATGATTTTGTATTGTTTTCTTTTTCTGTTTAGCTTTGTTTGAAAAATAACTTTTACTAAAACTTTTAACAAAAGTTACAATAGGTAAGCAGCATACTTAATAGTTTTCGTTTGTTGTGATTTGTAGTGAACCCTGGTCTCCTTGGTCATGGTCCCGGCATGAATATGAACAACATGAACAACATGCAGATGCCCATGAATGGTGGTTTCCCTCCAAACAAGCCTCCTGGACCACATTTCAACCATCCTCCACCTCCACATGGTCATGGCCCACCCTTCAATGCCGGAGGCCCTGGGCCTGGCCCTGGCCCTCGTATGATGGGTCCTCCACCCGGCCCACAGGGACGAGGAGCAGACAATGGAAACTACTGGGGCGATGACTCAATGAGAGGAGGCCCACACCGGGGAGGCTTTCACCGGGGCCGAGGAAGAGGAGTAGATCCAGGCTTCAGAGGGCGAGGGGGGCGCGGAGGACCACGTGGGGGACATAACAACATGGGTGGTAAGTTCTTCTCTTTTTTTTTTTTTTTAAATAGGCTCATTTCATATATCATAAATATTCCTTGATTGTTACACCTGAATGAGAGTATAGTTACCAGCCGTATTGCCCTAAAGATAGCAATCTTTAGTTTTCTGTCATCTTAGTTACACAGTGAAACTACAGAAGTATTAAGCTTTAAAAAGGAAATCATTTAAACTAGTCATTTTTTTAAGTGAGATGCTAATGGTCTAATCAGATTCAATGATCTATGCTAAGCTAAGCTAAAAATGCTCCTGCCAGACCAGGAGATCAGCTTAATGCATTAATAAATTGTCAAACTCAACTGTTTAACTTCAGGGGAATTTTAAAATGAGACAATTTTCACGAAAATGTCTTTGTTTTATTTTAAAAGTGAGCTTGTAAGTAACATCCCGTTGTCTCTTTTTTTTCATTTCAGATATGTCAAATAGGCCAGTGTGTCGGCATTTCATGATGAAGGGAAATTGTCGTTATGAAAATAACTGTGCGTTTTATCACCCTGGTGTAAACGGACCACCTCTACCTCCTCAACACGGACACTAGCATGCTGTAAAGCTGCCGTTGCTAGAACTCGCCACTAGTGGGCAACAGGACTCAAACTGAGCCTCGTTTACAGTAGCTGAACCTGATTAACAGGAACAGGATGACGTGGAGGGGATGCTTTTTTTTGCGTCTGTGACTGCACAATCCCATCTGCTTCACCAAAATCCTCTCAGTTTTACACTACTTTTCTGACCTGGAAAGTTAGGAGAAAAATCTGAGATCCTCTATGAAGAGTGACTAAACCCAATACTAGGCTTTGGGGCCTCCGTGTAAATAGTGATTCCTGAAGATGGTGATGTATATTTTTTTATTGTGATTCCGTGTACCACTGACCTGACTGCTAAAGATTGTACTACGTTGCTCTGTAACCACTATGACTAAGGTGTAAATAATCGTCTTCAGACAGTGATGTGCAGTTACTTAAGCTTTCCCTGGTGCCCGAAGCCCTAAGAAACTAGATGTGCAATTTTTCCAAAACAGAATTTGCACATCAATCATTAATGCACCTTGCATTTGCATAATGAAATCGACACTTTCAGAAGTATTCAGTCCCTCTGAAGCGGCCAGAAGATGGCGCACTGGTTAAAGTTTTAATTTAAGGTTTCTGTAGGACAAGGAGAAACCAAACTTAATATGAAATGCTTTGAAATTTTCAGATTTTCGGTCAGTCGGCATGAAAAGTGCCTCAGGTTATTTTCACTCACGGTCCCTTTTTTCAATGATTTTCACCTGGGCACAAACTACAATGTTTTTTGAAGTCCCGTTGCTTACTTGAATTGATACTTTGTGATGAAAAGTGATCTTAGCCTGCTTAAAAAAAAATCAGCTATTGTTCGTGGTAGTGTGACAATCAGGAGAATTAGCTGGGATGATTTCCTACTTGATGTTGATGCTGTTTGATTTGCTGTGCGTTCATGTTCTCATGCTGTCAGAAGCTCGGTCTAGATCAGACTCGTGTGGGTCTGTCCTGCTCTATCAGTGTTTAACTGAGTCTAACCTAGGCTGCAAACCACTATGAAGGCCAAACTTATTCTGGTGTTTTCTGTGAAAACAGTGGCCATTGTCTCTTGTGGGACTTTATTTTCTTTTTTTTTTTTGGTTTGATCCACTATTTTCCCATGATTTTATTTTGATACAAGTCAGATTTTTTTCTATTGTTTGAGAAATGTCTATGTGTCAGATTGCCGCATAAACACAACAAAAGGCACATTTTGAATTTTTTTTTCTACATGTAAATTAATAAATGTTCAGAAATTCATTAAAGATGTCCAGTTGCTGTTTAATATTTTGTTTGGGAATAACTTTTCTTAAAATGAATTAGCTTAAATGTTTGGAATTAATGATTTGACTTAATTTGTCTCATTTTACAGTGTATAGAGTTTTAAGTGTACTGTAAAGTACTGAAATTAAAATTGTATCTAAAATTGCTGTAAAACCAAACCCAAGTGAAAGGTTACGGTCCAAGTTTCAGATGTATAAATATCAGTGTTCATAATATATACATTTTTTCCAAACTAAAGTTTGGGCTCAGTTTTCTTTTTAATGTTTTTTTTTTTTTTTTTTTTTTAAACATTTTTATCAAATGTAAAAAAAATATATATATTAAATATTTATTAAAATGTTAAATAACTGCTTTCTTATTGTGTGTAGTTTCAAATGAAATTATTACTCCAGTCATTATTGCTTTTATTATTTCTATTAAATGTATTATTAACAATAATAATTAATTTTAGAGTGATTTCTGAAGGATCATGTGACTCTGAAGACTGGAGTAATGAAACTGAAAAATCATCTTTAAAATCACTAGAATAAATTATAAAATTAAATGATAAACTACTTTTAAACAGTCATTTTATAGTGCAATAATATTTTAAAATATCTACTGTATTTTTTTGAGGAAATAAATGAGTGAGCAGAAGCTTATTTTAAAACATTTAAAAATCCTTCTGACCCCAAACTTTTGACCGGTGGTGTATGTGTTTTGTCAAGATTAAAAAGGTTATTAGAATTACCTATTTTGATTAATTAACTATTATTATTAATAATGTCAGTTTTTTTAAATGTTGGAAAATAGAGCTTTTTCCGCCCTCTAGGGGAGGTTATTGTTAAAACATTAATTTAGTATTTAACATTAATGCTTTTTGAGTGATACCCCCCAGAAAATAAACCTGGGTCAGGGTGATAAATATGAAAAAGAGTAGCCTAGCAGGTGTCCTACCAGCAATGGTCAAAAAATAAAATAATTAAATCCATTAATTCATTCATTCATTTTCCATGGCCCCTGATTTGTCAGAGGTCGCCACAACGGAATGAACCGCCAATAATTATTTAATTTATTTAAATTTAAGTGTTGTCACACATTTAGTTATAAATTGAGTGATACCTACAAAAACAAAAATAGGTGAAATAAAAGAGTATCAAGTGTTCTACCGGTGATGGTAAAAAATCTTGAGGAAAAAAAATACAAATAAAGAGAAAAAAATTTTCATAATCCATTTGATCTATTTTACATTTTGGGTTGTCAGGTTTAGTTACCCTGCTGAGAAAACAGCTTAAACCAGCCTTAACTGGTTAGCTGGTCTACCAGCCTGACCAGCCAAAACTAGCTATGTCCTGCATAAACCAGGCTTTTTTTAACATTAAAAACTTTTTTGTCTCCCAACAACAAACAGAACATCAAATATTTGTCAGACACTTTTATCTGTTTTCATTGTGGGAAAATCAGTCCTCTCAGTGTTTACGATGGTTACTCTCACACACTCACGCAGTGACAACTATTTGCACTTTTGTCTTCAGAATGCCTCATCGTTTGTATATCTGTACTTTGGGATTCTGGAGTTCTAGACAATCGCTGTGAGTTTCTCCTCCTCCCCCTCTTAATGCCAGAGCGGTCAAATCGCCAGCAGTAGCCTGTGCCGGTGTGCCGGAGCGGGAGATCCGTGTTCTCAGGGCGGAGTCGCGCTGCTCGTGGCCGCTGCACTGTGTGCGATTAGGAGTGGCCTGTGCGCCAAACCCTCGACGACAAATATTGACTCGGCCTTCACTGAACTTCTGTCTCCAGGAAAAGTGGAAAGGTGAAAAGGAAGAATGAATTCAGTTAGGGTTAAGGACACCTCAGCAATTCATTCAGCCTACGACGCCATATTCTGTTCACTGAAGGATTAAGATAAGTGGACAGAGATTGTTCAGGAGATCGGTTCAAAACAGTCCTCTTTCTTTCTTTCTTTCTTTCTTTCTTTCTTTCTTTCTTTCTTTCTTTCTTTCTTTCTTTCTTTCTTTTTTTCTTTCTTTCTTTCTTTCTTTCTTTCTTTCTTTCTTTCACAATGTTTACTTTTTTATATGTGGCCTGTTTTCAAAAAGCTTATAAAAACTTGTTTTCTTTTGTTATCAACATTATAGTGATAAAAAGTGACAGGAATGATATTAATAATGCTACAAAAATTTATATTTACAATTTAACCTTATTCTTGTAAGGTTTTATACAAGAATCCTGACAAAAATAAAACATTTTAATCATATAAACCAGAAGTGGTAACAGTATTTCTACTGATTACTGCCACTAGTGCTGCCGCTGCTACTAATACTACTAAGCTGCTACTACTACTACTAATAATAATAATAATGAGGACAAAAAGAAAAAATTAAGCTGAAATTGCAGTTTTCCATCAAAGAAATAAATATTAAAATATATTCAGATATAAAACAATTAAAATTTTGTTCATTCATTTTATTTTATATTTAATATTTTATTAGAATGTGTAAAATTAAAATATTCAATTATTTACATTTTTATATTATTAAACATTTTTCAGAAGCTTGAACACATTTTCTTTTGACTTAAGGATCAAAATTTTGACATCTGGAGGGGTTAAGTCTCAACACTCTATTTTGTGAAAAATTGTCTATAAAAGTGGCTCCCAAAGTGGAGGTCGAGACCCCTCGGGTTGCTTGGTTATTTCCCAAAATCTAAATCATTTTATTTAATTATTAATTCCTTCATTCATTTTCTTGTCGGCTTAGTCCCTTTATTAATCCGGGGTCGCCACAGCGGAATGAACCGCCAACTTATCCAGCAAGTTTTTTAGCAGCGGATTCCCTTCCAGCCGCAACCCATCTCTGGGAAATATTTAATTAGTAAAATTATTATATTTTAATATTTTATTCATAACCTACTGAATAAACAAATAGTAGTTAAATAAAAAAAACATGCAAATTAAAATCCATCAGCCTTTCGATTGTTTTGCGACCCCTGGGGTGATTATGTTATATTAAAGACACATAACATTGATTTTATGGCACCAACTTTCTTTAAGACATCTTTACAGCATTCCCGTTCAAGATTAAATACAGGCCACAACTAAACATGGAGAATGAACTCCGAGTGGGTTCTTTAAAATGAATTGTTGAATAGACTTGGGCCTACTGGTTTGTGTGCAGTGTTATGTGCAAAGTATATATATTCATAACCACCTCAGAGGATATTGAGGGACGCGAGTCACTGGCATTGTAATTTTGGGGGTCGCTCTGGTCTATAAGACAAACCTGTCATTTCCATCATGGTAGAAATATATAGAGAAATGTCCACCTGAAGGACACAGAGAGTGAAGTCATAAAAAGCCTGGATTCATTGAGTCTGAGTGGTGTTGGTTGTCGAAGAGGCCTGACTTGATTCCACTGCACAAAGACACCATTGATCCTCGGCTGGTCACATTATCTCAGAGCAACTGGTGGAAAGGGGTTCTGCCAGGCCTGAATTACAACATTATTTCAGTCAAATTAATAGACATTCACCTCTTGAGCTCACATACAATGACTTGCTCTGGAAATGTTAACTGTATATGCTCTGTATGCTTACGCAACATGACAGAGGATGTTACACAATGATTGCTTTAACTATCATGTAATGCATCTATCAGAGTCATTTCTGAATTATCAAACTAAAATGTCGCTGATGGTCGTTTTCTTTTATTATAAAAAATATGAAGAAAAAAAAGAATTATAAATCGATATTTGTTATATTATAACACACAGTTGAGGGCAAGATTTTTAGCCTGTAAAATATTTATTCTTTTTAAAATATATATCATGTGATATTTAATGGAGCAAGGATATTTTCACAATATTTACAATAATATATTTTTCCTTCTGGAGAAAGTCTCTTTTTTTGGCTGGAATAAAGAAGTTTAAATTTTTTTTAAACCATTTTAAATAAAAAATGACTAGCTACCGAATCCCTTAAGTATTTTTTAATATGCTACAGACCAGTCCATTGCTATACAACAAATTGCATATATATATATATATATATATATATATATATATATATATATATATATATATATATATATATATATATATATATATATATATATATATTTAATTTCAAACGATAAACTGAATAGTCAAATAAATAAAGAATTAATTTATATGTAAATAAAAAAATACAAAACGAATAAATAAAAACAACAAAACCTTACAAAGAAAGAAAAAATACCCTCAAACATCTTCAGAATCAGCAGTCTTAAGGACACGTCAGTGCTTAGAAGAACTCCATTCAAGAAACTTCCTTTTAAGCAAATGTTTGAGGAACAGGATTTCAATGTAGACTATACAGAATCCTGTATACAATACACACCCTATTATATTGCAGATATCCAATTATCAGATGGTATAACACAGCAGCTAGTTATGACGTCCAAATATGCAGATTGTAGTTTTCGGTAACACTGTTTTAGAATAATTTTTACATGTACTAACAGTAAATTATGCATTATTGCTTGCAACTAACTTTTCATTTCTAGCCCTATATTGCTAATTAATATGACACTGTAAAAAAATCCTGGTTGCCTTCAATTTTTAAGCTGAATCAAATTAACCTTATGAGTCCATTGAATTAATATTATGTTAAACTGACTTAAAACAGCTTGCATAACTTAGAAAATTAAGTTACAACATGATTAACTTAGTTTAAGAAGTTACAATGACCTATACACTTATGCTGTCAAGACTAATTGATCATATCATTTTTTACAGTGTAGTTGTAAATTAACCAGTTAGTTCTAAAATCGTAGTTTATAATAACACATTTTAATGTCTTTAATACGCTAATATCAGAGATATGCAGTTCATGTGACTCTAAATATTGTTAAATATCACTCACATTTTAGTATCCTTATTACGTTTTGCTGTATACAGTTGAAGTCAGAGTTATAAGCCCCCTCTTTGAATTTATTTTTCTTATTTAAACATTTCCCAAAATATTCTTAACAGAGCAAGGATTTTTTTTCACAGTATGTCTTTTTTTTTTTTTCATTTTCGGCTAGAATGAAAGCAGTTTTTCATTTTGTAAAAGCCATTTTAAGGTCAAACTTATTATCCCCTTTAAGCTATATATTTTTTGATAGTGTACAGAACAAACCATTGTTATACAATAACTTGCCTAATTACCCTAACCTGCCTAGTTAACCTAATTAGCCTAGTTAAGCACTTTAAAGTCACTTTAAGCTGTATAGAAGTGTCTAGAAAAATATATTAATAAAATATTATTTAATGTCATCATGGCAAAGAGAAAATAAATCAGTAATAAGAGAGTAGTTATTAAAACTATTATGTTCAGAAATGTGTTGAAAAATCTTCTCTCCGTTAAAGAGAAATTGGAGAAAAAAATAAACAGGGGGGCAAATAATTCAGGTGGACTAATAATTCTGACTTTAACTGTATATCAGCAATCTCAGTAAATTATGCATAATTAATGCAACTGATTTCATATTCCTAAACCTGACCCTACTTTGTTATTTAAAGCTGTTTCAATAATTTTGTAATTAAACTATATGATGGAAACCTTACTATTAGTATGATGTTTACTTTATATATGTACAAAATGTTCATTAAAATCCTTCAAAATCAAATCAATTAAATCCAAAAAAGCATAAAGAAATGAACAATAGCTGTAAGAAATCATTCTAAAACCACGTCATGCCTGAAATGACAAAAAGTCTAATAATGTACCCCTAAATGACATCACAGATCAGAGCTCAGCCAATCCTGAAAAGCCCAATCACACTAGTCTTCATTAGCTTATTGCGAGTATCTGCTGATCTGTCCTTGGCATCGAGACAAATAAAAGAGTAAATGAGAATTTGCATGCAAAAATTAGACTCGAACAGCACTAAAGGGAAGAATGACATTCCAGAACAGGAGCAGGTGGGCGGAGTCTTAAAAGAAATAGGGCAGGGCCTTAGGTGAGCAGGTGTATAAGACTCGAACAGGTGGAAGAGAGAGACGCAAAAGCCGGACCAGGAGTTTGAGCCTGAACAAGCGCAGCAGGGAAATTCAGCACAGGTGAGATAACATCAGCTTCTTTTTTTTTGTAAGCAAATGTAACTGCCAGCGTTTATGCCATAGTCATGCTTTGTCATTTCCTAACGGCTATATATTGAAATGTTTCGATCTTTCAGCTCATCAAGATGCTCAAAGGATTACTGTCAGTGCTCTTGGTCATGGTGGCCTTGTCATCCGCCTTGGGGAAGCCTGAGAAAACCACTCCAAAGAAGGAGAAGGAAAAGAGAGTTCCACAGACTCTCTCCAGAGGTCAGCTTTAGGATCAGAAATCTCTATATTTTCAGAAATGTTTGGTTTTTGGTGTGGTTTAGGGAGCTGCTATAAAAGTGTAGCTAACGTGCAATGCAGAATTTGTTTTTATTGATGTTAGATTTTGCTAATATTCAAGCTGTTCACCTCACTTTTTGCAATTTTTATTGAAATGGCGTACATAGTGGCAATATTGGTTTTTAGATTAATAATCTGCTTTCTTTTGCTTTTAGGATGGGGTGATCAGCTGATTTGGGCACAGACATACGAGGAAGCTCTGTTTTGGTCACGATCCAAGTGAGAAAGATTTGTGTTTTATAGATATGTACAATCAGTAATTTTGGGTGTATAGAACATGTGTTGATATATGATTTTACATGTATTATAATTATTTAGGAACAAGCCCCTCATGGTCATCTTTCACCTGGAAGACTGTCCACACAGCCAGGGTAAATGACTTTTATTTGGAAATTTTGGTTGTGGGTTGATGTTTTTGTTGTTATTTTATTTTTCTTATATTTTTTCCTATCATTTTTTTCTAGCTCTGAAGAAAGCATTTGCTGAGGATAAAGAAATCCAGAAGTTGGCTGATGAAGACTTTGTGATCTTGAACTTGGTGGTGAGTTTACAGTCAAATAAACTGCTTACACTTTACATTAAATTATATTTTCTAACATAATGTTAAATTAAACTGCATTAACTAACCATAACAAATATTCCTAATGCATTGATAGTTATGACTTTGAGTCATTTTCAACTTTTCAACTTCAATTTTTTGCTACTGATGTGTCAAATTCAAGTTATACATGTTATTATTAACAAACGTGAGCTAAAATACCTCTGAAGTAGTTATTATTCTTACTTAAAGTAAATTACAGTATTTTAAAATGCAAGATTTAATCTTAAAATCTGATAATCTTAATTAATGGACCTCAGCCAACATAAACTAATCATATAAATTACAAAACATTTTTTTTTAGTTCATGGTAATTCCAACATTTAAACTTCTAGGCTAAAATTGACCATGGTTTTACAACAAATAAAACCAAAACTATGGCATCTCACAAGTCAACCACATTTTGCCACACTAATCATTAACTATGGTATTTGTACACAGTAAACCCGTGGTTCTACAAATGGCCATTAGAGTAACATACTACAATTCTATTAGGCTATATAACTATTACAATGTTTATTTTTTTTATAATAAAATCCTAAATAATTGAACTAGCAGCAATGTTGAATGCTAATTAGCATCAAGCTTAATATCTCTCATCAATAAATATGTCAGTAATGTGTGGTAAATATGTGGTAAACTTTTTTTTACAGTACGAAACCACAGATAAGCACTTGTCTCCTGATGGCCAGTACGTTCCCAGAATCATCTTTGTTGGTGAGTTGATTCAACCACATCAAATAAATAATGTAACACATTAAAAAGGTCTTACATTAATGATACAAACCTTCCCCATTCACCAGATCCCTCCATGACGGTTCGGGCGGACATCACCGGCCGCTACTCAAACCGAATGTACGCCTATGAACCGGCCGACATGAAACTCTGTAAGTCAGAACGCAGCATGAAATACTAATATTAGCTATTCCTCGCTATTATACTGACAGCGTCGTTTGTTTGGTTTTGTTTCCACAGTGTTGAGCAACATGCAAAGAGCCCTGAAGTTTCTGAAGACCGAGTTGTGAACACAAACGCCTAATCTTTTCGTCCGACGAGAGGATTTGACTTCCCTGAGGGCTGTTATTACTTTGTCATTTGTTTACTGACGGCATGAAACGCACTGTAAAATCCTGTACAAATACACTGAAGTACGTTCTTTAAACACATTCTGTTACGGTTAACCTTCAGTGTTTCATTTTCATGTTTTTTTTCAATAAATGAAGTTATTCGAAAGACGTCTGTCTGTCTATGTACGTTTGTAGTTTATTCAAATCAGCAGCATCTGCCTGTCGTGTGTGCTTTTCCAGTTAACGGAGTCTCCGGTTAATATCCTGGTGGGCGGAGTCTAATTATAACTAGCAGTGAATGTGTTTTTTTTCCAGGCATGTCTGTCGCCTGGTTCCTAGCAGCCTTTGTTATAACCACAGAGCGTGTCAGTGTTTGATTGGTTTGAAGTTGGAGGAAGTTTCATTCCTGAAATGCTCCATTAGGCTGGAATGGGATTTGAAACAATGAAAGCATTAGCACTGTGGGAACTTGACTATTAAATTATAGCCTGGCTAAATTACAACTTTGTGGTCAGTCTTTTTTATGGCATATGGTGTCTTTATATTTCATTAGCTTTTGTTTGTATGTTTATACATTGATTTGTAACTTAAATATAATGCATGCTAAAACATTAATATAACATTGTAATAATATTATTAACCTAATTTACTATAGGTAAATGCTCTCTTGATAAAAACAGATTTTAATTGTTAATTGTAAATTATTCTTTATGCATCCTACATTTCACAAGTAGAATGGCTGGAAAATGAAAAATTCCGAATGTAATATAAACAAAATCAGGAACGCACACACATAGGGCTCAACCTGTGCAGTGCACATGCCCTTCTTAGTCTTGGATAGAAAGTGACATTCCAAAATTATCTGAAGTGCCCCCGCATCTCCACCGGTCCCACCTCCCGCTCTTGAGTTCAGGTTGTGCTTTACATAAACAAGACCAAAAAAAAAAACTAAACACAACAAATAAAAATGGTTAAAAACGGATTAAATGTGTAAAAATGTGATCAAAATGCAAACATCTAAACTATAAACCCTATAAATGAATTATGGAATGGCATACTGGAGCTTGTATATTTTATGAAATTATGCTTGTATAAACTCACTGGTCACTTTATTAGGGACACCTTACTAGTACCGGGTTGGACCCCCTTTTGCCTTCAGAACTGCCCTAATCCTTCATGGCAGAGATTCAACAAGCTGCTGGAAATATTCCTCAGAGATTTTGCTCCGTATTGACATGATAGCACAGATTTGTCAGCTGCACATTCATGATGCGAATCTCCCATTCCACCACATCCCAAAGGTGCTCTATTGGATTGAGATCTGGTGACTGTGGAGGCCTTTGAATACAGTGAACTCATTGTCATGTTCAAGAAGTAAATCTGAGATAATTTTCACTTTATGACATGGCATGTTATCCTGTTGGAAGTAGCCATCAGAAGATTGGTACACTGTGGTCATAAAGGGACGGACATGGTCGGCAACAATATTCAGGTAGGCTGTGGTGTTGACATGATGCTCAATTGGTACTAATGGGCCCAAAGTGTGCCAAGACAATGTCCGACACATCAGTGGTTATTTGAGTTACTGTTGCCTTTCTATTAGCTCGAACCAGTCTGGCCATTCTCCTCTGACCTCTGGCATCAACAAGGCATTTGCGCCCACAGAACTGCGGCTCACTGGATATTTTTTTGTTTTACAGACCATTCTCTGTAAAATCCCAGAAGATCAGCAGTTTCTGAAATACTCAGAATTTCATACTTAGCCTGTCTGGCACCCATTCTGATGCTCAGTTTGAACTGCAGCAAATTGTCTTGACCATGTTTGCATGCCTAAATGCAATGCATTGCTGCTATGTGATTGGCTGATGAGAAATTTGCATTCCCCCTCTCTTCTCAGATGGGATTGTAGGCCAAATCAAAGGTTACCATGGGCCAACTTTGGCCCGCGGGCCCTAGTTTGGGCATGTCTGATTAAATATATATATAATTTTTCAAAGAACTACTTTGCACCTTTTTTGCACAATATAAATATTGGTGAAAACCATAGTACAATGTATAATTTCAACAGTTGTTACAAGATTAGACAGCATTTGTATATGTTGTATATGAGCAATTCCAGCGTTATGGATGTGATATTTGCAGTAAAATCTCAAAACATAAGTTCCCATAGAAAGGATATGTTAACATTATATTGAAACATTTGTTTATATTTTCCAAAACAACTAACCACAAAGTTAAGGGATCGGAAAAATATCAATCTGTAAACATTTTTAATAATTTAAATGAGAAAAATAAAAAAACACGCGCTATGAAGTGATGAAAAAAGTTAGCGAGTTTGCAGTATACAACATACTTTGTATAATTTCTGTGAATTAAACTGCCCTCACTATAGAACAAAAACGTTTGATTTTACTTTCTTTTATTTGACATTTTTTGCATTTATGAGGAAAAAGCTCCCTTATAGATGTGAAATTGGCACTTGTGAGATTTTGGTAAATATACAAATTTAATTGTATGAAAACATTAACAGAGTGTATTTAAGTATTTTTAAAGCAGTCTAAAATACTTAGTTGAACAGAAATCGCAAAAACGGTTTCGCTTTTTAGGCAAAAACTTAATTTTGTCATGGCAAGGTTGACATTTGCATGGAATTGCCTATATTTATCTTTTTACTTCAGCAAGTACTTTTTAAATGGAATATGATAAAGTTAACCAATTCATTTTTCTGTGCCATTTTTATTTTTATCTTAATACTGTTATAACAACGTAAGCCTAAAAAACAGCATTATGCAAACTCAACAACAACTTTACACAATCACCACACTGACCAAAAAACAAAAATGTGACTTCAGAGTCTTTATTTTTTTCAAATGTTTGAAATCGCAGTTCACAGAACCATTGGATATAGATGTACACGTCAATGAGGAATGCATGCAAGAAGCCAAAACGATACACAAAATCAATTCAGTAAAACTAACACACACACACACACGCATACATAATGAAAATAAAATAGGCAATAAATACGTCAAATATGAAACGTGAGATCAGAACAGTGCTTGTGAAAACGCTCTTTCATTATTCTTTATATTTAAATACGGTTTCAACTTGTTCATATTAATATTGAAGTTCGAGTAATGAACTATAGTTATGCTGACACTTTTATTGCAAATTTATTGCATTGAAGTGAATCTGAGCAAGTCTGATTTAACTATGTCGTTCATGCTAACTCTTAACATGTCCACTATTAGACTTTATCAATGTATAACTGAATACATTCTGAAATTTTCACTATATATAAATCATAATGATGAAAACAGCTCATTTTCTGTTAATGCTTTTACTATATGAAATAAAATGGTTAACATTAAACCAAATGGTGTTGATTGTTTAGCCCATTACTGCAAGTACTGCATACTAATATTTGGTGTTGTGTTCTTTCATTACATAACATACAGCCTCATATAACGCACAGTACAGTGCGGTCACACTGTAATCTTGAAAAAATCAAGCACATAATAATATATAGCAGCAAGAACACGCAGGCTGGTCTCCTCTTCTTTTGGGTAAAAGCAAACGCACACTTTCTGTAACAGCTCCAGTGAATATTTCAGTGGTCAAATGACAAAATGAGGAGAATCTGACCTATAGAAAAGCGCTGGGATTCGCCCGTGGGTCCTTCTGGTTCCTGTATCGGTATGTCAGCCAAACACCCAGGATCTGAAACAAGCAGAATAATAATATTGAAAAAAGGAAATAAAATGTAAATATATTTGGTTAAATATACAGTAAACAGCTACTGTGGTTAAACGTCCTGTGAAGTGCTTTGAAATGTGCATTTTTATTCAACCCAAACACGAAGAGAGGTTGGGACATGGTGTATCCCCTCCCCTTTTTGAGAAACAATCAATACCATTTGGTTTTATTATCGTTTTGCCAGTGAGAGTGGTTGAGCTGATACTAGAGAGCATTTAACTGGTTATGATTTGATGATCCATTTAGGCGGAAGAGACAACCTATAAGCTTTAAATGTTTATATCAGTTTATCAGTTATATCGTCATATTGACGTTGTACCCCAGCGTACCCCAATGTGGTGGGGACTTTGTATTTTGTTAGGAAATAAAAATCGTCTTGACATTAGAACCCAACATCAGGCAGACGTCAATGTCCAACAAAAAATCAACCAAATATCAACGTCTAATCACTATGACATCTATCAGACATTGGATTTTGGTCACTTTCCAACACAACCAAATATCAACGTAATTTGACATCATTATTGGACGTCAAAATAACCTTGTCCTCAGACTCTGGCTAGACATTGAATTTTGCTTTCCTGACTTAATGACCTAAATCTAACCTAATTTTATTGCCTTATGGTGTTGTGTGCCTGCTGTGTAGCTTATAGATATCTTAAAAACGAGCAATACTAATACTAGCATCTAAATGTGTTGTTTTAATTTCATAGGACCATTAACGGTTAAAAAAAATAAACTAATAGTAATCACTATACCTCCCAACTGATTTTGTATCACAACAAGTAGACATCTAAAATGTTGTAAAATATGCAAATAAAGCTCTACATAATTAAATATATGCTAATTTGCATATATTTCTAGCACAAAAAACCTGAACACTCGAACTTGGATTAAAAATTCTTGTGTCCACACGTAAATGAGTTTCAAATGACTGAAACTGAATCTTTCTGAAAACTCCGGCTACAATGTGGTTATGAGGACACTACAACTGGGCTGCGTCTGGAATCACCTACTAATCAGTAAGTACTGTATTGAAAGTGGACCTATGGTAAAAATCTACTTTTCAAGCTGTTTGGACAGACATATGTGTAAGTATAGTGTATAGACCGTCATATTGGGGTGATATAAACACAGCCAGTCCTTTTTTTTCAATTTAACAACATAAAAACTGTGGACCAATTGGAGCGGTTTTCAGATCGACCGCAACTTGATGAGGAGTGCGGTCCCCCCGCCCACCAATATTGATTGACAGGCACGCGTCACCATATCCTCAGTTTGTTGTTTCACGTCCGCCATTTTCAGCATGTGAGTCAAAGCAATGTCACTTAAGGTGCATTATTGTATTTTTTTTAGATGTAAGGCTCACTGGGCTCAACACAAGTTCAACTTTTTTATTTTTATTATTATTATCTTTGGGTAACAACCCTTCAATGTAATTCAACGAAGGGTCGAACGACTATTAAATCTAAGGTTTATTTCTCAGTCTCACCTCAGTGAAGCTGAAGAAGAGGCCGATTCCCCCGACGAAGCGCAGTACCTCTCCTGCATGCTCCTGGATCTTTGCTGCACATGTGGTGCAAGTGCTGTAATGAAAACAAGGCTGTGCAGGAGACAAAAAAAAGACATTAGGGACAAACACTTCGATTGTCTTAGTGGAGTGTTATGTTAACATAATACACATGCAAATCATCAGCAGTTGTTATCACCCACACAGTTGTCATTTATAGTTCAGTGTATGAATGTGCAAAACAACAAAAGAACAGTAAAGTGTGTGTGTGAGTGTGTGTGTGTGTGTGTGTGTGTGTGTGTGTGTGTGTGTGTTAGTGTGAGAGAGAGGAAATTACAGCAGCGCAGCTTCCATTGACATCCATGTGGGAGAAACCGCAGCAGTTCAGACTCTTCTCAACGTCCCTCTGAGTGGTCAAAGAGTTGTTCCAACCCACCTCCAACAGGTGATTCTGGATGAAACATGGGAAAGCTTATGAGAACAAACTAACCACTTACCACAGTTTTGTGCTAGGGCTGCAAAATATATCAACAAATTATCTGTAGCGCGGTCATAGTATTTGTTTGTAGCATGCACAGGTTGTTTATCTAAATTTGACCAATCAGATGAGGCCTCTCCGGTAGGTGCTACTTTGCTATTGGCTAGATTAGCCCAATGGTGAGCACTGAACACCGAGCCTCAGAGCAGAGAGCTGAAAATAAATAGTAATGGTGGGAGTGAAGACCAGAGAGGAAAAAGACAACAGCTAATTGGAGACAGAATATCTGCAGAGGTTTTCAGTCATTTATAGGGTTTATATGTTTGCACCTTGATCACATTTTTTTACACATTTAATCAGCTTTTAACTATTTTTATTTGTGGTATTTTGTTTCTTTTGGTCTTGTTTATGTAAAGCACTTTGAATTACTATTGTGTATGAAATGTGCTATATATATAAACCTGCCTTGCCTTGAAAGAATACATTTTTGTCAAAGAACTTTTGATTTAAGTTAAAGAACCCCCTTTTCCATAAAGAACATTTTAATGAATTGGAATACATGGTCATACAAGTTATTAATACATCAGTAATCAAAGTTAATAATTTAAAAATGATAAAAGCACTCTTAAAAATAAAGATGACAGGAAGCATTTTTTTTATATATTTTGGGGTTTCCCAAAGAATCTCTAAGTGAAATGATTTTTTTATAGAAATAATTAAATATAAGGATAAATATATGTACTCTATATATATATATATATATATACTCTTCGGCTAGTTTATTAGGTACACTTGTTGAACACGCCTCTTTAAAACATATTTCTGATCCGCCAATCATATGGCAGCAACTCAATGCATTTAGGCATGTAGACATGGTCAAGATGATCTGCTGCAGTTCAAACCGAGCATCATTATGGGAAAGAAAGGTGATTTAAGTGACTTTGAACATGGCATGATTTTAGGTGCCAGACGGGCTGATCTGAGTGTTTCAGAAACTGCTGATCTACTGGAATTTTCACGCACAACCATCTTTAGGGTTTACAGAGAATAGTCCGAATAGGAGAAAATATCCAGTGAGCGGCCGTACTGTGGGCGCATGCCTTTTTGATGCCAGAGGTCAGAGGAGAATGGCCAGACCGGTTCGAGCTGACAGAAAAGCAACAGTAACTCAAATAACCACTCGTTACAACAGAGGTATGCAGAAGAGCCTCTCTAAATGCACAACATGTCGAACCTTGAGGCAGATGAGCTACAGCAGCAGAAGACCACACCGGGTGTCACTCCTGTCAGCTAAGAACTGGAAACTGAGGCTACAATTCACACAGGCTCACCAAAAGTGGACAATGCAAGATGGGAAAAAACATGTCTGGTCTGATGAGTCTTGATTTTTGATGCAATAATGACAGGGTCAGAATTTGAAGTTAACAATATAAAAGCATGGATCCATCCTGCCTTGTATCAATAGTTCAAGCTGGTGGTGGTGGTGTAATGGTGTGTATTTTCTTGGTACACTTTAGGCCCATTATAGTACCAATCGAGCACCATGTCAACGCCACAGCAATTATCTCAGACTGGTTTCTTAAAAATGACAATGAGTTTACTGTACTCAAATGGCCTCCACAGTCACCAGATCTCAATCCAATCGAGCACCTTCGGGATGTGGTGGAATGGGAGATTCGCATTATAAATGTGCAGCTGACAAATCTGCAGCAACTGCGTGATGTCAATATGGAGCAAAATCTCTGAGGAATATTTCCAGTACCTTGTTGAATCTATGCCACAAAGTATTAAGTCAGTTTTGAAGGCAAAAGGGGGTCCAACCCCGTACTAGTAAGGTGTACCTAATAAAATGGCCAGTGAGTGAGAGAGCTTTTGTATGTGTGTGTGTGTGTACACACTAACACACACACACACACACACACACACACACACACACACACACACAGAATTTTAGTATGAGTAATACTCATACTACATAAATAACATAAATAAATGACTTGAAATAGCTAAGAAAATTTGCAAATAATGTTTTCAACTTTAGTGAAGACCTAGACTGCGCTGCATAATATTTAAAAATCATGATGGATTTTTGTTTGTTTTCAGAAAGTTAAAAAATAGTAATTATTTGAAAGAGAAATCATTTTAAAATTTTAAACAAATTTACTCTCAACCTGCATCTATTTAAAGCATTCTTGCCGAACACAACTACAGAACTTCTCAACTATTTATATCTGCAGAACATTTTCAAAGATGACAGCAGATATACTGCATGTGAGAGCATATGATGCAGTACAGTAATCAATAATCTTACCTGTTGCTTCTCATTAATAGCCAGACATGCACTGGACACTGCAAACTGAACTACAAACACCAGGAACAAGATGATCATGTACTGTTATCAATGAGTTAAGGATTAATGCATGAAATACAATGCAGAAATATCAAGAGAAAAATCACTAAAATATATATGATTTACTTTTACTCACCCATTTTAAGGGTTAGTTCACCCAAAAATGAAAATTCTGTTATTAATTACAATGTGCAGCATCCACTTAAATGATGCGACGGCAGCCACCAGCTATAGGTGGAGTGAAGCGTCAGTGATACAGCCAATTCGCTGGATAAGAATGATTGGGAGGCCATGACCGGTAAGGGAATTTGGCCAAGACACCCCTGCTCTTTACGAGAAGTGCCATGGGTTTTTTAATGACCACATAGTCAAGACCTCGGTTTAAGGGCTTATGCGAAAGCCGGCGCTCATCGACAATATTGAGTCCCCTTCACTATACTGGGGCATTAGGAAATGTTCCAACTCTTCCGCATCAGGTCAGACTGCACATTTACGACGAACAATACAATATATCCCCATTAAAGTCAGCAGCGCAACACACAAGTACCATATTCCTTGTAGTAAACATGCACCCTGATCTGATCTGGAAGACATACAAGAAGTTGGTGCAAAAAAAGTGAGTTAAATCATATTAATTGTTTTAATAATATTTGTGGTTGCTTTTAAAAGTCTCAGGACCATTGTTGTCTAAGAAGGATGAGAGAGCTCTCAGATTTCATCTAAGATTCAATTCAATTCTCCTTTATGTCTATAGCACTTTTACAATGTATAGTGCGTCAAAGCAGCTTCACATGGAAGATTATAATAAATTAAAACAGCGTACTTCAGTTTTCAGTGTTTAAGTTCAGTTCAGTTTAGCTCAGTTCAGTGTGGTTAATAATCACTACTCCGAGTCCAAACACTAAAGAGCAAATCCATCGATGCACAGCTCTACAGATCCCAAACCATGCAAGCCAGTGACGACAGCGGCGAGGAAAAAAACTTCACCAATTGGCGAAAGTGAAGAATTAAAAAACTTCAAGAAATACCAGGCTCAGTTGGGAACGACCATTTCTCCTATGGTCAAATGCCAAAATATATGTTAATTTGTATTCCAAAGATAAACAAAGATCTCATTGGAACATTCGGGTTAGTAATTACTAACAGAATTTTCAATTTTTGGAGAATTAACCCTTAAATAGTTCCAAAATCTTATGAATGTCTTTTGTACGTTGAACAGAAAAGATGAAGAAAATATGGAAACTGACAGGCATTGACATCCATGGTAGGAAAAACAATCAACGGCTACTAGTTTTCAACATTCTTCAAAATATCTTCTTTTGTACAAACTTTGGAACAAGTGGAGGGGGAAGAAATGATGACAGTAATTTCATCATCACTTCTAACACATCTATGCTTCATTTAGTATCGAAAAGTAATCAAATGAAATAGTCTCCCACCCATTAACTAACCACAGAAATATATAATCATTTGTCTCTGAGTAACAGAGCGTAATAATCATACATAAGCTTCCCTGCGGAGAGTTTTGATAATGACCCAAATCCATCTCAGGATTAGTTTGTTTCATTTCACCGTGAGGCTTTTTGACATCACGAATAATTCCCTCTCATCTGTCATGTTAACTGCACCACACTATGGAGGAACGGTGAAATGCAGATCATAATCCTGTCTCATTTACAGAAGCAACGAAGATAAATAAAGCATATCATATAACACATTGTTTTGTTGCATGAGGCCATTTAGAGTATTTATATCAACATGAGCAGCTGACGTGATGAAATAGCATGTTTAAGTAATTATTTTAGACTGATTACCCAGTTTGTCTGGAAGTACCGGTTTTACATGGATCACATCATTAAATTTCACCCTCCACCATAAGTGCCGCACAAGAAAAGCTAAAATTTCCTATTAATTCTGCTTGACATGAATACTTGCTAATGCCTAAACATTGTTTATGGATGATTGCAGTAAAGGATACAAAGAACAGCAGGACCTGATGGTGCTTCATGGCACCAATGAGTCCAGCAAGAGCAACAAAGAAGAGGAAAACCCCAATTCCTATGATGCCACCAACCACCTGGAAACTGGACACCAGCCCGAAACACTTCCCCCATGCGGCGATGCCGATCATCAGCAAACTCACCATCTGAAGGCGCAGACAAAGAGTCAGTGTTACTGTTGATAAAAGGACACACACTTACAAAAAAAAGCGTTCATCTATGAGACAAATTTTATTTTACGTTAAACTTACATTAAAATGTGCCTAATCACACAAAGGAAAATAAATATTTACAAAATTAAGTCTACTTCTATGTGTTATTATTGAACACACACATTGCATTTTGTTCATACTAGTAGAATCTGCTGGTTAAAAAGCAGAAATTAAAATGCCTAAAAACACCTTAATCAAATGTAAATTATTTAAAAAAAGAAAGAGAAAAATGAAAAGTCAAGTCTAGCTTTTTTGTCATTCCGCTGCATGTGTGGACATACAGAGAAACGAAATGTTGAGTCTTCCAGGAGAACGGTGCTACATAAATTAATCATAAATACAAACAGAACACTGGACATAGGAGCTATTTTAAAAAACCTATGCATAACTAACATTCACTAAAGTGTACTTAACACATATAACAGGCTAAAACAAGTGCTTTTATGTGAGACTGAAGAATGTTGTGCAGGATATTGTGCAAGAGAGGTATTAAAGGTGAATACTGTGCAAAAGGGGTATTTAAGGTTGGATATTGTGCGGAGTAATTTGAGCTTGAAGCAAGCAGTCCAACATGATTGTGGTACATTGATAGCTACAAATCATTGTTTTTCCATATTGAGCCTTTGTAGGATGGAGTTTAAATAAAGTTGCCAGGTGCGTAAAAGCAAGCAATATTTATAAATACTGCTCATAAGAAAGACTAATAATAGCTTCAAAAATTAAAAAATTTAAAAAATTAAAAAAAGTTAAAGTGCTAAATTGCTGCAAGTTATAAAAACAATTCAATAAAAAAGCCTAAAATATTTTTTTTTATTGGAGTTTTGTGAAAACAATAAAAAGTAATTTCTAAAATAATTATTGTGGCAGTAATATTAACAGTATTATAATTACTTTTTTAGAAATGTACTTTTTAATTTCAATATTATTTTACCTCTCCACTGACAAAGTACAGGGACAGCTAAAATTCAGAATTATGAGCCCCTTTGAATTTCTTTTCTTTTTTCTTTTTTTTTTAAATATTTCACAAATTATGTTTAACAGAGCAAGGAAATTTTCACAGTATGTCTGATAATATTTTTTCTTCTGGAGAAAGTCTTATTTGTTTTATTTTGGCTAGAATAAAAGCAGATTTTAATGTTTGAAACCCATTTTAAGGTTAAACTTATTAGCTCCTTTAAGCTATATTTTATTAGGATAGTGTACAGAACAAACCATCATTATACAATAACTTGCTAATTACCCTAACCTGCCTAGTTAACCTAATTAACCTAGTTAAGCCTTTAAATGTCACTTTGAGCTGTATAGAAGTGTCTTGAAAAATATCAAGTAAAATATTATTTACTGTCATCATGGCAAAGATAAAATAAATCAGTTATAAGAAATGAGTTATTAAAATTATTATGTTTAGAAATGTGTTAAAGAAATCTTCCCTCCGTTAAACAGAAATTGGGAAAAAAAATAAACAGGGAGGCTAATAATTCTCACTTGAACTGTATGTATGTGTGTGTGTGTGTGTGTATATATATATATATATATATATATATATATATATATATATATATATATACATACAGTTGAAGTCAGAATTATTATTACCCCTTTTGATTTTTATTTTCTTTTTTAAATATTTCCCAAATTATGTTTAACAGAGCAAGGAAATTTTCACAGTATGTCTGATATTAGCTTTTCTTCTGGAGAAAGTCTTATTTGTTTTATTTCGACTAGAATAAAAGCAGTTATTAATTTTTTTAAAACAATTTTTGGGACAAAATTATTAGTCCCTTTAAGCTTTTTTTTTCAATAATCTACAGAACAAAATATCGTTATACAATAACTTGCCTAATGACCCTAACCTGCCTAGTTAACCTTATTAACCTAGTTGAGCCTTTAAATGTCACTTTAAGCTGTATAGAAGTGTCTTGAAAAATATCAAGTAAAATATTATTTACTGTCATCATGGCAAAGATTAAATAAATCAATCATTAGAAATAAGTTTTTAAAACTTATGCTTAGAAATGTGCTGAAACAATCTTCCCTCTTTTAAACAGAAATTGGGGAAAAAAAAGGGCGCTAATAATTCAGGGGGGCTAATAATTCTGACATGAACTGTATATATAGCAAAATAATCGTGCAGCTGTAACTGTTCAAAAGGTAATTTATAATTTAATTTAACAATTTATTCCAGTGATCCAGTAAATTTTCAGCTTCATTACTTCAGTCTCCATTCACATGATCCTTCAGAAAACATTCTAATATTAATTATTATTAGTAGTATTATCAGTATTAATATTATTATTACTCATGGTAATAGTAATAAAATGCAATAAATACTGGAGTAATACTTTCAATTGAAACTACATACAATAACAAAGAAGTAGTTTAAAATTGTAATAAATATTCAACAATTTAAAACTTTTTTTACATTTAATAAATGCCACCCCAATGAACAGAATAATTTTCTTTAAAAAAAAAAAAAACATGAAAACAACACCTGACCCCAAACTTTTGACCGGTAGTGTATATGGCAAAAATATATTATTTTAATATGAACTTTAGAATACTAAAAAGTTACTAATTTAAACACAATAAATACACTTAAAAATAAAGATGACACTGCCAGAAAGAAACAAAAATCAGGTTTTCTAGAAATACATTTTTTGAGTTCCCCAAAGAACCTTTTAAAAAATTACAAATTTAAATAAATAAAAATGTCCACAGTGTCAAGACTAACTTTATAAAAAGTGTTTATTCCATTGTAAATATTACTTTGTTGTGTGAAAAGGTTATACATGTTATAAGTTCTTCATGGAAATATTGATGTCAATAAAGAAATTATATTTAAAAGAGTGAATCTACGTTTATTTCTGCGTGACACGTTGAGATTATAGTGACAGTGTTGATTCATGGGAGCACAACTGGCAGGCAAATGGCACAGCGTTTCCTAAAAATGACCCAACAACAGCTGTGATACACTCTAGCAATAACACAGCCATCAGTCACATCATAACATTAATTACTTAAGCCTATTCATTCCCCTACAACTCAAATGAGCATTTAGAGGTTAATCCACACTGCCATCATTAACCGAGCCCGCAGCTTCTGCTTCCTCTTCTGAAGTAACAAGTGAATGACCAAAGATGATTATAATAATGTGTTCCTCCTAATCTAAATGAAAACAGTCTAATCAACACAGTATCAGCCTCAGGATATCTGCACAAGTAAAACAAAAGCAGGATGTGAGCTTGGCAAAACAGAGCAGTTGCAAGGAAACCGGGATGTTATTATACGGGCTGTGCGTGAAACCAGAACCGCTCATCGGCCTCATTCCACACAAAGAATCGCTCTAAATAATTTACACGAGTCCTGTGACACCGAGCACTGTAATACAGCCACACACAAACACTTTATATATAACCATTTATAAAAGCAGGCGTGCAAATAAAACGATGAAGTCTGATAAAGATGTCCCATATGGTTGCATTGGTTACTCACAACATAAAGGATGTTGAGCGCACACAGGGAATTCTTGGAGCAGGTGAATCCAGCGCAGCCCATCTTGATTATTGTTTTGCCGAACAGAAGCTTTAAAACTGTGACAATTACCGTCTCTGGAAATATCAGTTACATGACACGCAAATCGAACAATTTTGGAGAGGAAATCGTTGTTGGGAATCGAGAAAATACGAGAAATAAAGAGGAGTGTGCCTCAGACCAATTCACGGCGAACACTGATGCATGAGAGGTTGCCAGATCCCGCCTAATACAAGCCACCCACTTTTTAGGGTAAACGCTGGCTGCTCTGTCCTGATTGTAAGTTGGTTTCTTTGATCGCAAAATATCACTTAAAATAAAATCAATATAATAAATTAATAATAAAATAACATTTCCTTGATGTTTGTCTGCTTTGGATAGGAGAGTCTGCTGATATTGGCTATATTATATATAATATTCATTCATTCATTCATTCATTCATTCTCTTTTTGGCTTAGTCCCAATCTGGGATCGCCACAGAGGAATGAAAAGCCACTGTGTCCAGCATATGTTTTACGCAGCAGATGCCCTTCCAGCTGCAACCCATCACTGGGAAACATCCAAACACAATCATTCACACACTTACACCATGGTCAATTTAGCCTACTCAATTCATCTATAGCGGATGTCTTTGAACTGTGGGGGAAACTGGAGCACTTGGAGGAAACTGACGCCAACACAGGGAGAACATGCAAACTCCACACAAAAATGCCAACTGACACAGCCAAGGCTCTAACCAGCGACTTCTTGCTGCGAGGCAAACGTGCTACCCACTGCGCACCCATGCAGTCCCAGTTTAAAATATATCCATATATAAATTATAAATATATAAATACTAGCCATCCTGTGAGTTTTTTTTAATATTTCACAAATGATGTTTAACAGAGCAAAACATTTTTCACAGTATTTTCTGTAAAATGTTTTCTTCTGGGAAAGTTTTATTTGTTTGATTTTGGCTAGAATGAAATTAGTTTTTTTTTTTTTATATATATAATTTCAATATTATTAGCCTTCCTATGCAATATTGGCTACAGAACAATGTCTGGCCCAAATAACTTCAGGAGTAAACTTAACCAATAAGTGAGTTAAGCAGCCATTTAGGGCACCAGGGAATTAGGGTGTCCTGGGCAATGCCAAGAAGGCTATATTAACTACACACAGCTCTTTTATAAATTTTCTATCATATGTTGTCAAATCTGTCTATAACCTTTTTAACATTATTGCTTTGTTTAAAAACCGGGGCCCACCATGAATAGTGGAATACTGCCAGTCTGTCAGCATGCAGAGTAGACCTGTGGTAAAGTCAGAGTGTGCAAGAGAGAGAATTTAGGAAAAATTAGAATGAAAAAAAAATTATTAGAAAATTTAATTAAAATTTGAAATTTTTGGGGAAAAGTAGAAGTAAGACAAACAATGAGACGCAGCTACTTTTTGCATTCTGGCCAAAACACATATTAGCACGAGCTTGTTAAAAGAGGGCCTGTTCAAATAAAATACAATTTCCCGTGAACAAGTATTCAATTCATATGAAAAATGGTGACAAGATTAGTTTGATTGATTGTGAATTAAATTAGTTGAAATGTTTTTTTAAAAATTAATATTAAGATCTAATAACACAAATGGCTAATTAACTATGCAGAGTTTATTAATTTATTTTGTTATTTGTGAATTTATTGCATTTAGATTTATATTAAGAAACTAAATGTTCCTATAAATATTAAAATGTATTTTAGATAGTTTGTACATATATTAAAATATTTTTTAAACATGTAGTTTATATTCACACACACACACAAAAAAATAATAATCTACAGATAAATCATCTAGAGAAAGAGAATGTTTTGAGTTTCAATGCTAGGGCGTCATACCTGAATTTGCTTAGGGTCCCCAAATCCGGCCCTGATTACCCTAACCTGTCTAGTTAACCTGTATTTAGCTAGTTAAGTATTTAAATTGCATTTTAAGCTGAGTACTAAAGTAGGCTATTTGGAAAATACCTAGTAAAGTATTGTGTACTGTCATCATGGCAAAGATAAAATAAATCGGTAATTTTAAATTAGTTATTAAAACTAAT
Organism: Danio rerio; assembly: GCF_052040795.2. Lineage (NCBI taxonomy): Eukaryota > Metazoa > Chordata > Actinopteri > Cypriniformes > Danionidae > Danio > Danio rerio. The sequence goes on along the minus strand of NC_141039.2, from coordinate 32,541,405 downwards.
AGGCTATGTATCTTGCCTCATTACTAGTAAAGAAAACTTAAGAAGCAAAAAGCAAGTAGCCTATCCTTTATACTTATTTTTTTTATAAATAAATAAATAAATATTATGCAAGACAACGCGGTAGTTAATTTCGCTGTGGCGACCCCTGATGAATAAAGGGGCTACGCCGAAGGAAAATGAATGAATAAAAGTATTAGACAATGCAATATTACATCCCAGTGAGGGGGTTACTACAACATGGCAACCATTTAAGAAGGCGGGACTTTCCGTTCGCGGTTAAACTGATTGGTCAGTTTTTCCTGAATAATGATTCATTGACAAGACGTGGTTTCCACGTATTCCCGCCTCTCCTTAGTAACAGTTGCGAGGAGAAGCATTCATTCGTCAAGACAACATTATGGTTTGAAAAAAAAAATTCAAATCCATGAAATATATAGCCTAGGTATGTGTGATTTCAAAGCTGTTTCATTTCTATCTCATGTCAAAAACTACTGCAGTTAAAAGAATGTCCATGATACTGCAGACATTTTAACTATGTATCTGTAATTTAATTTAATCTGGGATCGCCACAGAGGAATGAAAAGCCACTGTGTCCAGCATATGTTTTACGCAGCAGATGCCCTTCCAGCTGCAACCCATCACTGGGAAACATCCAAACACAATCATTCACACACTTACACCATGGTCAATTTAGCCTACTCAATTCATCTATAGCGGATGTCTTTGAACTGTGGGGGAAACTGGAGCACTTGGAGGAAACTGACGCCAACACAGGGAGAACATGCAAACTCCACACAAAAATGCCAACTGACACAGCCAAGGCTCTAACCAGCGACTTCTTGCTGCGAGGCAAACGTGCTACCCACTGCGCACCCATGCAGTCCCAGTTTAAAATATATCCATATATAAATTATAAATATATAAATACAAATCCATGAAATATATAGCCTAGGTATGTGTGATTTCAAAGCTGTTTCATTTCTATCTCATGTCAAAAACTACTGCAGTTAAAAGAATGTCCATGATACTGCAAACATTTTAACTATGTATCTGTAATTTAACCGTGTATCTCAGATTTAGTCTTTTTACGCTATTATTAGATAAAAAATATATTTTAAAATAAGGTTAAAAAGCAGATAATTTTAAAACTAAGTAAAAAATTCAAGCATTGAATTTTTAACTTTTTTAAACATTGAATTTTTAATTTTTACCCCCCACCCACACACAAAAAAAAACCCCAACAACTGTTTAAAACTTCTAGTGTAATTTCTCATTGAAGTGTACTAAAAACACTATAAATTTATATTATTTATTTTATATTAGGCTATTTGTGACAACATGATAAAGCATGCAATTAGTTGCAAAACATAGACATTTACCCAGGGATGAGCAGTATTTGTGATACATGTATTTCAATTACAAATAGTATTTTGTAGTTTGTATGTGATAGGGTTTCTGAAAATGGGTTTATATTTTGTATCAAAATATTTTATTATCTTGTATTTTTGTAGTTTCAAAATACTGTTAAATACTTTGTAAGAAGTGCATGATGACATCATAAAAATGCTTGCTGAGGGCTGAGGGCTTTCTGTATGAAATGTGTACAAAAATATACTAAATAATTAAAAAAGAAACTCATGAGTCTACTCAAGTACATTAAGAGTAGAGGTGAACGAGGAGGCAGAGAGCCTGTAAAAACTTGACTGTCAAAGCTCAGAGAAATCTATTACTATGTTTACTTTACATTTAACAATGAAGTGATTGATCGAATAGGCCTACATATGGAAAGTTTGCAAAGAAGGTTTATGCTTGTAAAAGTATTTTGCAGTATTTTTAAAAAGCAAAAATACAGTATTTTATTTTGATACATTTGTGGCTGCTGTATTTTGTACTTTAGTTTGATCAACTTAAAAAGGAGGTATTTTGTATTTTAAATTTACAATAGATTTCAATGTATTTTTGGCCATCCCTGCTTTTACCAAACAACTTTACAATAACAGGCTATATGAACCGGGCCACAAGACATAAGAATAAGAATACTCATAAGAACAGTCATGAGAAAACTGAACATCAACTAAAAACGGAATCATCTTTTTTTCACCGATCTATATTTGGTTTGTTAAGATCAGATATGACATGACCTGGAATCTGATGGTTAAAAAAATCTAATTATTGCGAAAAGGGCATTTTAAGGTGTCCAAATTATTACACATTAGACTAATAATAAAAAAAGATTTCATGTATTTATGGAAGGACATTTGTCTTGACAATGTTTCTTAATGGAACATTTACTTAATATTGTAATGATTCTTGGCATAAAATTCAGCCTACTGAAAAAGACACAGTGGTGCAGCCACTAGAGGACGTCCATCTGCTCCAGTCAAGACGCACAAGTTTTCCTGAGGCACAGAGATAATAAGATCAGAGTAAAGCTGACCTGCCGGTAAGAGAAGAGCAGCAGACTGTGTTAAATCTCAAGAGCCCCTGCGGCGGGGTGAGAAAGAGCATCTGAAGTGCTTGTTTGCCCCGAAATGAAAGAAAGACCGTGGGATTGAAACTGTTATACGTTCGTAACATTAACTGTTTCACGTTTATGGTTTTGTGTTCTGGTCGTGTTTTCAGCCGTACAGGAGAATATTATATATGCGTTTTAAATTGTGGGTGGCACTTCCGGTTAAATGAACTTAAATTACTAAATAACACTAATAAAAAAAAAAAAAAGCAGTAAGGGACGTTTACTGACAGCGGAATAGAAAAGGGGCACTCTCACATTCACACAGGCACTCATACTCTACAGCCTTTTTAGCTTCAGTTACCCTATATAGCGCATGTCTTTGGATTGTGGGGGAAAGAGCACTTGGAGAAAACAACATGCGCGGAGAACATGCAAACTCCACACAAAAATGCCAACTGGTCCAGCCAGGACTCAAACCAGCAACCTTCTTGCTGTGAGGCAACAGCGTTAACCACTGAGCCACAGTCCCATATACATAGGCTATTTATCTAGCTTTTATTAAAATTTTGTAACTTTTTACCTCTGAATTATGGCTTTATCTTTTCTCTTAACTAAATTGTCTGTAGTGTACGAGTGTTAATGAGTGTGTATGGGTGTTTCCCATTACTGGGTTGTGGCTGGAAGGGCATCTGCTCTGTAAAACATATGCTGGAATAGTTGGTGGTTCATTCCATTGTGGCGACCTCTGAAATAGAGACTAAGCCAAAGGAAAATTAATGACTGTCCACGGTCCACATTTCTTCTTTAATATTATTCCCAAATGGAAAGTGGATAATTATAGAAATGATAAATGTATAGTTTAAAAATGCACACTATTTTCAATCCTCATTTCAGTTGCAACACTGACCACACACACCTGTTTGTAATTATCAAGTGCTGATTTAGGTACTATTAATTGGTTCAGGTGTGTTTGATCAGGGTTGGGACTGAATTCTGCAGGAAGGTAGCTCTCCAGGAACAGGGTTGGTGACCCCAGTTGTAGGCTATGGTTTTAAGTAACTTGGTAATCAATTGACCCCACTAGATGGCAGCAAAGTAATTTCTCTTTTACTTGTGCAGTTAGTTAAAGGAATTCACCCCAGAAATAATATTCACTTACTTTCCCTGAACTTGCTACAAACCTACTTGTGTTTCTTTCATCTATTGAACACAAAGAAAACTTTGAAGAAAGCTGTAAACCTGTAATCTTTGACTAGTACCAACGTATTTGTTTTACCTAGTATGAATGTCAGTGGATACAAGTTTTTAGCTTTCTTCAAAATGTCCTCTTTAGTGTTTAACAATAAAAATAAGCACATAAAGATTTATTACCAAAATAAATAGTAAGTAAACTTAGCTCATAATTATCTCTTCATGTAGCCATCTCTATTACTAGGGCCATTCAAAATCTGCTGACATTTTTTGCTATTTCTTCGCAGACTTTTGTTAAAAATCTCCGGATTCATGTGGAATGACTAGGAGTATCGTTACTAAAAAGGTAATAGGTGAAATAAAAAATTATATTGTTATTTAATTTTTACAATACATATTCAGCTAGATCCGCTTTAGATAAACAAAGCAATTCTCTCATAAGACAGAAAATATTATTTACAAACTGTATGGTAAATAAATCATAAGAATATTTTCACATTAGTCAATGTTGTTATTCAAATTAATTAAAAAACGGAATAATATAAATTTACACACATTTACACAAGTAAATAAACAGAATCATGGATGGAATTTTGTGTGCGCAGATTTCGTGTGGGCCTACCTATAACATATCTATAATAATTTCTCACTACAATCGATCCGCTCCAGAGTTCGTTTCAATAGAGCCAAGACCACCTCATTCAGGTTTTGGTGCTGATCCGAGCGAGATTGCTGGATTCATATATGCCAATTAGACCGCGCTAACTGGGGAAATGCACCAGATTCTGAAACAAAAGTCTAGGTGTGAAAGCACCCTCAATTACCAGGAGACTGGGGTGTAATGCGTTCTATAGTAATCTAAATAAATTTTTGAGGAATGCAGTAATGTATCGAATTGCATTTTACATTTATGTAATTTGATTACAGTTACTAAAGTCAATGTAATTGCGTTACTTCTTTTAAATCACGTTTTCTGCTGCAACGTCAGTTAATAAGCTGATATAGCTGCTGTCGAGAGTGGTTGCTTCTTGAAGTTGAAATATAAAATTCCAATTAAAATATTGTTGTGAATTTCAGTCTATGTCCAGTCTAAAGAACTTTCGACTGCTTTTAACTCGACCAGCAACCTTTTAATAGAATACTAGTCAATAAGGAGGCACTATCCTTATACTGTAAATATACTGCATAGTTGCAATCTAAACAACTACATTCTTGACTAAAAAAGCCTCAAAAGTACATTATGTTGTTCAACAGCTGCGACCCTTGTCAAACTGTATTGTGTTTATTCATCTGCTGTCACTCTATGTGGAAGGAGTAATGCACAAGAGTGAAGAGGCTGTACGAGTGCTGATATTGTAGAATATCGCAAGGCTATCAGCAAATCAGATCCGAGAACCAGACAGAACTGTTGTATAAATACAAATGACAAATACAAATGTACAGATGTACAGATGTCTCAACATCTCTGGCTGATTGTGATGCTGCTGTTGTGAACTCATTATCACCTTTTTATTTCTCCGCTTCTGCTGATATATGTGTCTCATATATCAAGGGGATAAAGAAAAAAGCGCTAAAATGCCCCTGTTTTCTGATCTCAATATTGAAAGTGTGACGATTGCGAAGAACATTAGTTGCTGGTTTGCCCTTGAGAGGGTGATAAGTTCTAGATCTGGCACCCGTACTTATTCAGCGTGTCCTATTTTAGCCACTATAAAGGGGTGCAGGAAGAAGAAATCACACTAACCGCCCTGAATCTGTCAAAATCTTGTCCACACTGCTGGCTCTAACAGAAAATCATAGCATAATCCTTGGAAATGGCCACTATTTTATTGCCTCCAAGGCAACAGAGGGAGAGAGCTTGTTCAGCAACTAGACGAGATTAAAGCCTAAGAGTTATTTTGCTTGTCATACGACATATAAAAGCATGTCTTTCATGAGATGCACATACTCCAAAAATAGACACAATTTCTATGATAAACAGCCCCAAGTGTGTACCATGTGTATTATGTTTATAGCCGCATCTCAGAAACTATGCAAATGCATTCACGTTCCTTTTTGAGACTTGAGAAAGACATATACAGACGAAATTATGTCCATGCAAGTGACTATATTTATCAATTATTCATATTTCAAAGATCTTATGCATGGAGACTTTTATTTGTGAATAAGCCCGCTCAGGAACTTCTCTTAAACTGTTATGTGATGAAAAACTTACTGCATTTTAAGATATGGTTATGGCTGGCACGGTGGCTAAGTGGTTAGCATTGTCGTCTCACAGCACAAGTTTATTGGTTTGAGCCTCAGCTGGGTTAGTTTACATTTCTGTGTTCTGGAGTTTGCATGTTCTCCCCATGTTGGCATGGGTTTCCTCTGGGTGCTCCGGTTTCCCCCACAGTCCAAAGACATGCGCTTATTGGATGAACTAAATTGGTCATAGTTTATGAGTGTGTGTGATTGTGAGAGTAGTAGCCTATATGTTAGGTGTGCAATCTGACACAATGACAATAGCGCAAATCATTAAAAAAAGCTTCTTTATTTTGTTCTCTTGTCAAGAACAAGATCTAAAACAGATAACTTTTAAATTTACCCACAATCTTACTTTCTCTCAGATTTCACTCCACGGAGCATATGACATCTTATGTCTCACTCCGGACATGCGTTGGGGCTTTCCCTATTGCAGGGGTCACCAATCTCGGTCCTGGAGGGCCGGTGTCCTTGCAGGGTTAAGCTCCAACTTGCCTCAACACTTTTAAGTATACCTAGTAAGATCTTGATTACTTGTTCAGGTGTGTTTGATTAGGGTTGGAGCTAAAATCTGCAGGACACCGGACCTCCAGGAACAAGTTAGGTGATCACTCTCCAATTGTAATACACCTCAAGCATGGATTGCCGTAATATTCGTCAATGGCAGGGAATCATTTTCTTTCGTTAATTGCATTAAAAGAGTTCAACGAAAACATTTATCGATTTTATGCACACTATAATACTAGCCATACATGTGAAGCACAAATAATGTCCTTCAAGTCAGTCATGTCCAGCGGCCGTCATCCTTCAACCAATCTCCGTTATTGTAAGCTGCTTGCTTTACTGTTTGTTCCATTTTTTTCCCATTTGTTAGATATTTGCTCCCACTTTCTTTTGCAGTCTAACGCACATCAAACCACTTGCACTTCCTCCGCATTTGCTTACTGCACAGGCTAAAAAATTTGACGTTTTATGAGATGTTTTTGCATTTAAATTAAGAATATTGCTGGATGCAAAAATTTGTGACTTTTTGTGATTTTGTGTTGGAATTAGCTATCACAGAATCATGAAAAACTAGGGCGCCTGACTTAGAATGTGGCATGGTTGTTGATGCCAGAGGAGCTGGTTTGAGTATTTCAGAAACTGCTGATCTACTGGGATTTTCACACACAACCATCTCTAGGGTTTACAGAGAAAGGTTAGAAAAGAGGAAAATATCAAGTGAGCAGAAGATATGTGGGGACAAATGCCAAAAGGTTAGAGGAGAATGGCCAGACTGGTTCGAGCTGAAAGAAAGGCAACAGTAACTCAAGTAACCACTCATTACAACTGAGGTATGCAGAAGAGCATGTCTTGAGGCGGATGAGCTACAGCAGCAGAAGACCACACTGACTGCCACTTTTGTCAGCTAAGAACAGGAAACTGAGGCTACAATTTGCACAGGCTCACCAAAATTAGACAATAGAAGTTTGGAAAACTGTTGCCTGGTCTGATAAGTCTCGATTTTTAATGGCACCTTTGGGAGGTGGTTGGGACGTGGTGGGATGAATATGCAGCCGACAAATCTGCAACAACTGTGTGATGCTATCAAGTCAATATCAAAACCTCTATTTCCTGTACCTTGTTGAATCTATACCACGAAGGATTAAGGCAGTTCTGAAGGCAAAAGAGGGTCCAACCCCGGATATAGTAAGGAAGGTGTACATAAAGTGGGTGAGTGTATATATAGTGTGTATATATTCATTCATTTTTTTTTTTGGCTTAGTCTCTTTATTAATCTGGGGTCTCCACAGAAGAATGAACCGCCAACTAATCCACCATATGTTTTACGCAGCGGATGCTCTTCCAGCAGCAACACATCACCAGGAAACACCCATACACTCTCATTCACACACATACACTATGGCCAATTTAGCTTACCCAGTTTACCTATAGCACATGACTTTGGACTGTTGGGGAAACTGGAGCACCTGGAGGAAACCCATGCTAACACGGGGAGAACATGCAAACTCCACACAGAAATATAAATATATAAATACTACTTAAAATGTAACTTTTTCTTAAATTAAAAGCCTAATGACAGATCTCAGGCCTTGATTTTTATTTTTTGTAAGAAAAGAAACGATTTTCTGTGCACTTTATTCAAGCTTTTTGGCCAACATAGACTGCAGGCACATTTGAAATAAAACTCTTATTACAACTGAATGAGTGCGAAATCCATGGGATGTGCCCCTCTTTGTATCCCCAGGGTCCCGTAGGCTTTTTTTTATCTGGTGATGGTACATTAACGCTCTCAGAAGTCCCCTGACGGCACATTCTTTCACTTATGCCATGGCCACAGAGATTTTTTACCGACCTGTTATATCAAGAGAGGTCTTCAAAAGCTTTCAGAAGGAAAGACACCATCCATTTACAATGAGCAACACAGTCTGGAGTCTTAAAAGCTCACCCTCGACCTCCATTCCCCTCCTCGACGCCAGCATTTCTTTTGACTTGAGTGCCGGAATAGATTCACATCAATATTACAGCCAGTTAAAAATGAAAAATGTATCAGTAAACAATATTACAACAGGTGCTTGCTAAAGCTTAGGGTTAGGTATTCGAACAAACCTCTGACCTGATGTATTAAACTTGGATGCCAAACTCTTCTTGCAGTGTTTGCGCTTCAGAGCTGAATGAAAACTCAATAGCTTGTTGAGGAGTAGAGACGTGTGCTCCTTTCAAAGTACTTTACTTGGAGTTTCACATAGATTTTTATTACAGGAGGATTTTTTTGTGAGGAAATATTTGAAGCACCCTAGCAAACAATGCTTTATCAACCAACCGCAAGACCCTGTAGCACAGCAACCGCACTGGTAAACACCACTCATGCTTTCCTTAAAAATTAAGGAAAACTTTCTAACCCCTAATGTTTCAACAGTTGATCGAAATCTGAGTAGGATTGAGTTGAACAAAGTAACTAGTTATTCAATCATTCATTCATTTTCTTTTCAGCTTAGTCCCTTTATTATTCAGCAGTCGCCACAGTGGAATGAACCGCCAACTTATCCAGCATATGTTTTACGCATGCCCTTCCAGCTGCAACCCATCACTGGGAAACACCCATACACTCTTATTCACACAAATACTCTACAGACAATTTAGCCTATCCAAGACTAAAAAGGGCATATGCACTGCACAGGTTGAGCCCTATGTGTGCACACGTGCCTGACACACACACACACACACACAGTGATAATTTTAATATCTGACCCTTTGCTAAGCCACACCCAAAAACCGCCACTCACCAATCGTGGCTTAGCAACTATAGCTACGCAGGGGCTCTGTCAAGCTTTCGAGCGAGAGCATATGGATTGTGCAAATCTGATACCCGGTATCCTTTAAGTTTGGACGGAGCGGTGGAATATTTTCCCTTTTCAAAACCAAAACCCCAAGAGGGGAAATGTCAGCGTGGATTAAACTGTGCGAGGGGCGCTAAAGGAGCAGAGTTAAGTTGGTTTTGTTTTGATATTCCTGTCACATTCAGTGACAGACCGACAGCAATATAACACACACCTTAAGTTACCCTAAACAGATCTAAACTGTGTTTCCTATAAAACACAAAGCTGGTTATGTTTCACAGCTGTCTTATTCCTTTTTTTTCGCTCGATATTGCGAGTAATGCTCCGTTTAAGCCTTTGCCATAGTAAGGTCAGTCATACTAATAGAGAATAACTAGGTCATGAGTTATTGATCCAGAAAATAAGAATCTGCGAATCTGTTGCTAACTTAACTTAATTTTTACATCTGTTTTAAGCTATAAATATTTGAACTTAGAAATCAACAGAACAAAACCAAGATATGCTCACAAAATGAGCACTGCAATCAATACTTTACCCCCCAGCTGTTTTCCATAATTTATAAAGAGCACATATGTAACCCCACCGGTCCTTCACCACCCAACCCGCTCCGAACTGGGATCGAATCGCCGACCTTCCGCATGGGAGTCGGTTGCTCTAACAAGGAGGCTAAAGACCATGGCCTCTAGCGTCTGTCGCTAGAGCACCTTTAGAGGTCAGAGGAGTGAGGTTTACCTGCACAGCACACACTAGCTGGCCTCCGTTACACTCACCCCCCTAAACCTCACTCCCATCCGGGTCACGGCACCAATGTAACCCCACTGGTCCACCACCCAACCCGCTCCGAGCTGGGATCGAACCACCGACCTTCCGCATGGGAGTCGGTTGCTCTAACAAGGAGGCGTCTGTCGCTAGAGCACCTTTAGAAGTCAGAGGAGTGAGGTTTACCTGCACAGCACACACTAGCTGGCCTCCGTTACACATAAACATACTGATAGTAATAGGTAACTTACTGTACATTGTTATGGGTCAATGATGCTAATATTCGGCACAAATTCATCAATCTCCCCTTTCTGGCAGTTTTTTCTATGAATGAACTATGTAAAAACACAGTTATACGTGTTTCCTCGTCGGTTAGTAACGCTATATTTCATTGCACAACAATTAATTTATCAGGCTTTTTGGCTAAAAATAGAAAACTCACGGTTTCATTTGTTATTATTAGATTACTTTAAAATTTCACCTCTCCTGCTGAGCATAAGCTAAGCTGTTAAATGGTTAGCTCATGAGGCTAAGCTAGCTTAAATTTTGATTGAATTATTCTCTAATCGGTTGCCTATTATATTGTGAATATACCCCTGTAATGCATACTGCAGTCCTTTTTTGTCTGGCTTTCTCGGATATCTCACCTGTTTGACAAAAATGACTCTGGCAATGTCTGACATCGGCGCACACACATTGTTAAAGCAGTGCCAGGCACGAAAGCTTGACAGGTGTAGCAGCAGTAGCTAAGGAGGGCGGGGCTTAGCGAAGGGTCTTTCAAAGCAGCACTTTAATTTGGATATATTTTATACCCTAGGGAGATGCAACATTTCAGTTCTGGCATAAAATGTATTTCATTAACAGATGCGATGCAATTTAAATCATAACAAAAACAGACAGGTGCAAAAATTTGGGCACCACAACAGAATAACGACATCAATCTTTTGTACAGCCACCTTTGGCTAGAATAACTGCCTATAAACACTTCTTATAGTGAACGATAAATTCATGAATTCTTGTTGAAGGTATTTTGGGCCATTCTGCAGTTCACCCAGGTTTGGTGGATGCTGAGCGAGAATGGCCCTTTTTAAATAAATCCATAGATTGTTAATGATGTTCAAGTCTGGGAACTGGGATAGCCATTCTAGAACACTGTATCATGTCTGAGCATGAATTCCTTGGTAGAACTGGAACTGTTCTTTGGGTCATTGTCCTGCTGAAACATCCAGTCCCTGCAGGACTGATTGCTGAATATTGTTCCTCAGAATCTCCTGGTACTGGTTGCGACCTTTAACCTTGACAAGGTTTGCAATGTGCTTGTCACACATCCCCACAGCATGATGAACCCTCGACCATATTTTACAGTAGAGAGCAGGTTCTTTTCCTGTCATGTTTGTCCACAGTATATTTTTCCAAAATGATTCAGGCTTGTACAGATGAGTCTTTGCATAACTCAAATCACTCGTTGTTCATTGGCAGAATGCAGAAAGTGCTTCTTCTGCATCACCTTCCATTGAGCTGTTCTTTGTGAAGAGTGCGCTGAACTATGGAACGATGTACAATGACATTATCAGCAGCAAGATGCTCCTGGATCTCTTTAGAGGTGGTCTGTTGTTTGTCTGACCATTCTAACCATGCTTCGCCTTTGCCTTTTAGATATTTCTCTTGGTCTAGCACATTTTTCCTTCACAAAAATGGCTCCTGTGGCCTTTTTTAACTATATTTCTGACTGTGGAGATTGAGACTTTAAACCTTTGTGAGAGAGGTTAAAATTAAGCGTTTTTAAATTTTTTTTTACTTGTTTTATGGAAATGATTTGCCAGTGGGGATAAGTGAAATAATCTTGCTTTCTCTTTGACATGTAGATATTTGGACTAGAAACAAGACAAAAATTTTAATCAAAAACTGCTTCTTGCATAAATCATATAAATTCCATATAAATACAGTGATTAAATACAATTCTTTGGCTTCAGGGCAACTATAATTCAGACTGGACATTGCATTTCCTTGCAATGTGACGATATCAATGCTGAAATGATTTATTGTGCAGCTTTATATATATATATATATATATATATAATTATAATATATATAACGTAAATACATAATTTATCTTGGATTTGTGCAATTAATCATTCTTTTCATGTAATTAATAATATGACAGTTCAAATACAAATATATGTTGTGCAATAATTACAGTGTTCAATGAAAGAAGGTCACATTTATAAAGACGATTAAGAAACAATTGAGAGAAATGAGTTCATGAGAATATATGGCAAGTATGAAATGTGGAGTCATTAAATGAAATGCTTAAATGGCTCTGACTGTCTAACTGGACCAGACAGGTTGGCCTTTGCTTTGCCTGAACTCCTGTGGCTGAATGACAGCCTTTCTGTTTTCCTCTGCTGGACCACCTGACGCTGTCAAAACACACAGTCCAGACAAGTAGTTTGAGGTAGCCACAGGCATGGTTTGCAGTAAACGGTCTACTGACAACTTTACTTTGCATTTAAACCAAGCCATAAACCTTGAGCCATGACTCAGTAGGAACCTCCCAGAAGCTATGAAGCCACACAACCTCATATAAACTACTGAGAACACAACCACATGATGATAAAATAGACATTCATTTCCTTTTCTTCATTTGAGTATCACAACAGCCTGTGAAATGGCTGTATTTGAGACTATTTCTGCATATGTGATGTGATTGACACTGTGACAAACATCAGATGTCATGTTGAGATCATCATGATATACTGATGTATGCAAACGTCAGACATATTTTCACTTTTCATAATACTTGCCTCTTCAGCACAGTTAAACTTGCCCATGCATGCTAATGAAAAACCACCTGCTACCTATAGGCAAGCCTATAGGACCCCAGAAACTGTAAAAATTATCAGTAAATTCACACTTTTCCATATTATGTAATTCGATTATATATATATAATTTATGCTTTTGAATTGCATTATGAAATCTTGACCTTTCTTCCAACAGCTTTTAATCTTTAAGAAAGTTTGAAAAAGTGACTTTTCTGAATAACGTCAACAGTTAAATAGCATATTGTCGGGTTGGTGTTTCATATACACAAACCTTGTAGTAAACTGCCAGTGCATTTTCTGTTATTTACAGTTGGGGAAATGAGTATTGAATACGTCACCATTTTTCTCAGAAAACTTTTTCAAGTATTTCTAAAGGTGCTGTCGACTTGGAATTTTAACCAGATATTGATAACAACCAAAGACATACATATATAAAAAGAAAACAAATCTAATTAGTTTAGAAATTAAGTTATGTGTAATAAAATGAAATGAAACACGAAAAAAGTATTGAACACATGAAGAAAGGGAGGTGTAGAAAGGCAATGAAGCTGAAATCTTTCAGTAGTTATTCAGCAACCCTCTGCCCTTCGCCATTGTAAATTAATATTAGCTGCTTTAGTAAAACATCTACATTCGCAGGATGATGAAGGTGAAACCAAAGTGAACACTTTAGCAAGACAATGATCCAATACTTAGCCAAGGACACTCTCGAATACTTTCAGAGAAAGAAAATCAAGCTGTAGAATAGCCCAGCCAATCACCTGACTTGAATCCAATATAATATACAAAATAAAGATCAAATTTGATACATAAGACTCGCAGAACCACCAAGATTTTTACACTGTTAAAGTCTGTGAAAAAAATCACACCTAAACGATGCATGTGACTTTATGCTCCATAAGAGGCGTCTTTAAGCTGCCATCACTAAAAAAAGCCTAAACTTTTCCCTTTTCCATAGCTATTAAATACATACATATGTGACTTATGTCTCTATATATTATTTCAGACTACTAAAATGTCAATAAAAGTCACTTTGTTTAACTGTAGAGTTGAATTTTCAACATTAATAGTCGACAGAGCAGAGATCAGCTTCCCATAAAGCAATTTACAACCGCAAATAAACGAAAAACACTTGTAAATCAAAAAATATGAACTGTTAATTAACAGATATTTTTACAGTGAGATCTATGAGGAATATTTATCAAAAACAAATTGGGTTGTGCCCAAAAACACCAAAATTCCTATAATGGCAAAATAAAATGTGGAAATTTTTCTAAATTGCTTGAGCAAATGCATCAAATGTTATTCTAAACCAAGCTAATTTTAACCATACCAGTATTAGATGGCACTGTGAATGTCATAAAGTTGAAAATGCTGTATTTTTATGACCTGACATTGTTAAAAACATATTTTTCTCTCCATTAGTATATTATTTATGGATAAATACTATATTATTACGCACACGCGTTTGTAAAACCCTTAAAGCACTTGAATGACAAAAAATTGCTTGTACTGTGGGGCAAAAAAGTATTTAGTCAGCCACCAATTGTGCAAGTTCTCCTAACTAAAAAGATTCGAGACATGTCATTTTCATCATAGGTCAACTATGAGAACCAAATTAAGTAAAAAAATAAAAATAAATAAATTCCTCTGTAAAATAAGTATTTAATCAATAACAAACAAGCACGATTTCTAGCTCTCACAGACCTGTAACCTCTTTAAAAGCCTCCTCTGTCCTCCACTTGTTACCTGTATTAATGGCATCTGTTTAACCCTGTCATCAGTTTAAAAGACAACTGTGCACAGCTTCAAACAGTCTCACTCCAAACTCCACTATGGCCAAGAGCAAAACGCTGTCAAAGGACACCAGAAACTAAATTGTAGACCTGCACCAGGCTGGGAATACTGAAGCTGCGACAGGTGAGCAGCTTGGTGCAATTATTAGAAAATGGAAGACCGCTGATAATCTCCCTCGATCTGAGGCTCTACTCAGATCTCACCATGTGGGGTCAAAGTGATCACAAGAACTGTGAGCAAAAATCCCAAAACCACACGGAGGCACCGAGTGAAAGACCTGCAGAGAGCTGGAACCAAAGTAACAAAGGCTACCATCAGTACCACACTACGCTGCCAGGGACTCAAATCCTGCAGTGCCAGACATGTGTCCCTGCTTAAGCCAGTACATGTCAAGGCTCTCTAGACCTAGAAGAGGATTGGGAGAATGTCATAGGGCCGGATGAAACCAAAATAGAACTTTTTGGTAAAAACTCAGCTTGTTGTGTTTAGAAGTGAAAGACTGCTAAGTTACATGTAAAAACATTATACCTACTGTGATGTATGGAGGTAGAAACATCATGCTTTGTGGCTGTTTTTCTGGAACCAGGACGACTGATCCATGTAAAGGAAAATATGAATGGGGTCATGTATTTGAGATTTTGAGTAAAAACCTTCCATCAACAAGAGCATTGAGACGATGAAACATGGTTGGGTCTTTCAGCATGACAATAGCTATGTTTCCGTTCATCTATTTTTATGTGCTTTTTGGATATGCGCATAAAAAAATCGGTTGGTGGAAACACCAAGATGCGCTTATGTTTTGAAAATGCGCATAAAAAACGTGTATAACCGAGTATGATAAACTTTTTATTTGATAAGAAAAGAACTACAATGGAAACACTTTTACCGAACAAATTCCAGTATGTGCATAAAAAAGTTATGTGGTTTTGTTATAAGCAGGCTGAGCACATTGCAAAACATCTGAAATGTTGTTTTGGTCATTCTAAAACACATTAACAGCGTTCAGTGTTAGTGTTATTATATTATTAATGACCTCTGGAGCTGTCAAGAGCGTCTGTGCTCTGTGTCTCACGCCTTTAAATGACACATGTTCACTGCATGTCAGGATTGCCTTCTAAGGCGCAAGTCATTTATTAAATAAAGAAAAGATTCACGCAGCTTCTCCTACCACAATAAATTCAGTTTGATATTTGGCACCGGTTCATCAGGAAGTGACGATTTTGTTCTCTTCGACTTGTTGGATGGTGAGTTTTTCACATAAAGTTAATTCAAATTTTAGGGTGGAAACATAGCTATTCATCTTAAACACACCACCCGGGCAATAAAAAAGTGGCTTAGTAGGAAGCATTACAAGATCCTGGAGTGGCCCAGATCTTAACCCCAGAGAAAATCTTTGGAGGGAGTTGAAAGTCTGTGTTGCCCCGTGACATCCCCAAAACATCGCTGCTCTGAGAAGATCTGCATGGAGGAATGGGCCAAAATACCAGCAACAGTGTGTGAAAACCTTGTGAAGACGTACAGAAAGTATTTGACCTCTGTCATTGCCAACAAATGCTATATAACAAAGTATTGAGGTGTACATTTGATATTAAACAAATATTTAATTTCCACCATTAATAAAAAATTCTACAATGTGATTTGAGATATACTTAAGATAAAAATAACCGCTCTCTCATCTTATTAAGTGGGAGAACTTTCACAGTTGGTGGCTGACTAAATACTTTTTTGCCCCACTGTATCAGTATTTGTACTACAATAAAAAAGGGAACCACAAGTGTGATGTCACATCACAAATGTTGCAGCATTTACAAAGTTTAGTGTAAACAACACATTATCAGCCTATCATGTAGTGTTTGCCATTCATGTCATTCACTGTTGGCCTTCACTGGGTAGCGTGCCAGCAAATTAAATGACTTTATAATTACTTGTGCATCTAGATTAGCCCCTCGCATTCCCGTACCAACAGATTTGTCCTTTCCAATCTTAGCCAATCTATATGTATTGAAACCAAGTAGACATTTAAGTATCTGCAAGGTCAGTGACATTATAGTTGCTTGGTTCCCTTGGGGAAACCCTGAATGTTACATTCACTAATTACTGCTCACACGCAGCACATTTTCAAAGACCAGACGTCGGCAATGGACCGTGCTGTGTGCATATGCATAATTCAAAAAAGCATGGCGTATGAGTGTAATGTAAATCATCAGCAGCCTAGAGTTCAAATTAAACAGGAACAAAAGAGAAAGGAAAGTACCATGAGGAAATTATTGTATGCAACATGTACAGGCCAATTTTCAGTCATTTTTAGGTATGGGTTTGAGTAAAACGTTAATATTAATATTTTATTCTCTACATATCTGAGAACAGTTTTTTTCAAATTTCAAACTAAAATATATTGTCTTTTAAACACTATAAAAATGCTGTGATTCACACAATCGATTTTGTGTTTAGAAAACATGAAGAAATTAAGTTAACGTGTACGTTTTTACAAATTAAAATGGATTTAAAATAAAACAATTAAGTTGTCACCAAAACAAAAATAAAAATTGTGTTTTTCAACTAATTTTAAATAAGTAGTTTGAACAAACAGCAAATGTGCCTTTTCCCCATTAGAAAAAGGCAATTGATCTTAACAAAATTTATTTGCTGTTGATTAAAAGGGTTATTACACCACATTTTACTTCTCTGAGGTTAAATCTTTGGAATTCTGTTGCCTAAAAAACATGACACCTTTTATTTATGCAAAAAAATAAAATAAAAATAAATAAATAAATAAATAAATAAATAAATAAATAAATAAATATATATATATATATATATATATATATATATATATATATATATATATATATCTAAACATATATAATTATGCATTTTTATTGTAAATTTGGGAGATATGCCATCCCAATATTGGGTTAAAGCTGGAAGGGCATCCAGAACAGTTGATGGTTCATTCCACTGGGGCAACCTCTGAAATAGAGACTAAGCTGAGAGAAAATTAATATCAGTATTCTTGTCACATCCCCGGCTCGTTCCTGCTGCTCCAATCACCTGTCTCCCTCACCATCTCGTTTTCTCAGCTCCAATCATCGCTCTCCTTCACCAGCCACCTCTCATCACACCCGAGCACTCTCACCTGAAGTCTAATTAGACTCACCTGCACCAGTAATCACGGTCCCCTACAAAGCTTCCTCGATTCCAGTCATTCATTGGGTGGAATCAATGTCAGATGGTTCACCTCGCCTTCTCTCTGGCTCACCACAAGCTGTGATTAAGGGAAATGACTTTATACTCAAATGCTTGAATGAAGATCCTTGTTTACATTGAACAACATTCAATTTGCTCACCATCCAAGAATATCCCTTACCTGCTTCTCCTGTTAGTCAATCCACTGTGTGTTTGAAAAAATTTATTAAAAGAGATAACCCTCCTTGTCTTCATTGTGTCACCGTGAGAATACTGATCAAGAAATGCCATCAGTATAGTTTACAAAATAAAATAAAAGTTAATTTATACAAAAAAAAAAAGACTATTTTGGTTATTGTGGTTGCTTTATTATTATTAGTAGTAGTATCATTATTTTAACAAATTATTGATGTTGATCTGTTGTATGAATACAATATCATGTTCGGTGGTTGTGATTTTGCCAAGTAGGATGTGATCTTGTTTTAAAATCATTGTTGATTCTGGAACATCATTTTAGTTCAAATATGTAATCCATACCTTATCCTTTCCCCTAAAGCCAAACCTAACTGTAAGTTATTCCCAAAATCAGAAGGGAATAATATTTAGACAACAATCCTGTAGAAGTACATAACACTTATAAGCCTAAACTTAACATAAACTGTAAATGCATCCCTAAATTCTGATAGGCTGGCTGGAATGTTGTTCCAGGATCAACATACACTCAATACTCTAATATAACATTCTTTGCTGTTTTTTTCAAACTCATTTATTCATTAATTTTCCTTCGGCTTAGTCCTTTATTTATGAAATACCCTTTAGTTGCAACCCAGTACTGGGAAAACCCATACACTTTCGCGTTCATACACACACTCGTACACTACAGTCAATTTTGTTCATACAATTCACTTATAGCACATATATTTAGGAAACCGGAGGACCCGGAGGAAACCCACATGAACCCACATGCCAACTGGCCCACCCGAGACTCAAACCGTTGACCTTCATGCTGTGAGGGTACAGTGCTAACCACTGAGCCACCGTGCTGCTCCTTTGTTCAAACTACATATTTGAAAATGAGCTGAAACAACTCAATTTTTTGGGGAGACAACATAATTTTTTTTACGTTAAATCCACTTAAATTTGCAAAAAGGTAACTTAATTCCGTAATGTTGCCCCAACTTGAATAAACTGTGTGTAACCCAGCATTTTTTTAGTGTAGATGGCTGTGTATCAGCACTGTTGTGATTTGTGTGTAGGTAATACATACAGTGGAAGTGTCGTATTGCATTTATACAACAGTTTGACAGCACAAGTGTGTGATTAAAAAATAACCAGAGTGTTAGAGAGGAACTCTTTACAACACTTAAAAAATATGTCTGCTGTTTAATCAAACTAATTATTTAAAATGAGCTGAAACAACACAATTTTTAGGCTCTTTTGGACCACTTAATTGTTTTATGATTCATCAACTTAAATTTGAATTCAAATCCTTCATGTTGCCCTACACAAACCTCAAAATCCAGCATTTTTTTCAGCGAAGGACTTACATGTCACCATATTAACCACCTCTGGTGTGCATTCAATTTCAAATAATTTAATGGTACATTATTAATTATTCCTTACATATATATTCAAAGAGCAGACGGCGATAAGATGTGAACGGGCAATGAACCGTGGTTGTGTGCATATGCATAATTCAATAGGCAGGCTGAGTATGAGTGTAATGTAAATCATCATCGGCCTACAGTGGAGATTAACCAGAACAGAAAGGAAAGAGAGCGCCATGAGTAAACTATGCCACACGTACGGGGCCAGACTGTGTCTGATCCTAATCGGCTGTCAACGAATCAACAAGAGCCCTCAGCACTTGACAGCAGGACCTTGAGTGTGGTTATCATCACCCCGGAGCCCCGTCTCAATGTCAGGCTGAGCGTGTTCACGAGCACATGTGCACAGCCCGCGCTCACGGCCTGCCAGAGACACAAACACTCTCAGGACGGAGGGTGTAAATGACCTTTCAGAGTCCTGCAAAGAGCAATGTGGAATTGCAAATCATGTCTGTTGTCCAAATAAGACCCATATTGCAATACAAAAATAATGCAAACATATACATAGGTGTTAAAATGACATGTTTTTGAAAAGGTCATATATTGAGAAAAGGTCAAGAAATAAAGGTGTAATATACACATATGTTGCTTTAGATATTTTTATGTAACTTGGGAATTGTCTTAGTAGCTTTTTCTCTGCAAGAAATAATGTCTATCATACTTTTTACAGCAGACCAAAATGTCATACAGTTTGTTCATTCATTTTCCTTTGGATTAGTCTCTGATTTATCAGGGGTCGCCACAGCGAAATGAACTGACAACTATTCTAGCATATGTTTTACGTGACGGATGCCCTTCCAGCCACAACTCAGTACTGGAAAATCCCCATACACTCTCATTTAACACACACTTATACACTATGGCCAATTTTTAATTTATTTTTTAATATATCTTTAGAGGCTTTTTACCTTTATTATAGGATAGATGAGAAAGGAACATATGAAAGGAAAGGATCGGCAAAGAACCTTAAGCCAGGAATCAAACTCGGGTCGCTGCAAGCACCTCAGTGCTACATGTTAGCGCACTTTATCACTAGACTATTGGCGCCAAAATTATGGCCAATTTTAGTTTATTCAATTCACCTACAGTGCATGTCTTTGGATTATGGGGGAAACTGGAGCACCTCGAGGAAAAAAACTTATCCAGCATATTATGAACAAAAATCATTTGATGACTTATACTAGAAAAAAAACTCTAAATTCTCTCTCTAAAAAGAGAGATGCCTAAATCTGCCTGAAATGCCTGAGTCTGCACGGCAAATTTGGCCCATAACCTTTGATTTGGCCCAACATCCAATCTGAGAAGAAAGTGATGATGGGGGTTGGGATGAATGTCTTTAACTGAGATCGTCAGTTCTAGAATAACAACTTTTTTGATTGTTTGTTTTATTGCTGAACTCCAAAAAAGCAAACTAAAATTAAACATTTCACTAAAATGTAAAAGAATCTGATTTTCAAAAATGTCAATACTGTCACTCTACAGACAGAGGACAATGCAGAAGGCATCAGCGAGACATCAGATCAAGACAAAAACAGGTGCAGCTTTACTAGTGTATTCAGCATTGAACTCCGTTCTGTTATAAATGGGATTATTTATGCTTTCACTGTTGTAAATTTATTATAAAATAGAGAAAAATATTGCATTGGTTAAAATAAAGCAATGTTTTCTAATGAAAAAAATTATATATATATATTAATTACCAATGGCAACTTTTATGTAATACAGTTTGGTATATTTACCTTTGGCCCACAGCCCTCAATCAAGTTTGATTTTTGGCCCTTCATAAGAAAAGGTCCAGGCACCCCTGCTTTGTACTATAATGTATTATGATTGCTTATTTTCTCATATTTTTATATGTATAGATCAGAATAAATATGCTACAGTAAAGATGATGAAACTGTATTTTACCCATATTTTTGACATTTTATTTTCAATTTCAGGTACATTTTTTTATTTGAAACATTAAAGAAAATGTAGCCTACTTGTATGTGAAAAAAATATTTAGAAAAACATCAATACTTTTTCTAAGCAATAATACATTAAGAATTCAGTTTCAAATTTATTTTCAGAAGTCATTACTAACTTTTTAATTGTATGTAAATTTTATATGTTAATTACATTTGTTTTTATTAGCATATAATGATGTCTGAAAGATCATAGGACAATGAAAACATCAGTAATGACTTCACATGAAAGATTTTTTTTTAAACATCTGTATAGAAGTATTTTTGTGCTCCCTTTGCTTTGCATTTCTCAGACATCCTTGAAAGCCTCTCTTTAACCTGAACAAGTAGTTGAACTTGCAAACTATGGTGATTTGAAATCATTACGAGGCTCTCGCAGGTGCCATTTATCACAACTCTCTATTTGCTCATTACAATTTCATGACACCATCTTTTATAATTTAGTGTTCATCATCTCCAGCAGCTTTCCTTTCAAAAGCAGCCCTTTATTACACACAAGTTCAGCTCCATACTCCCAGCATTCTTTGCACTTTCACCTTATGTACCACAGCAACCAAACTGAGGAATCACAAACCATTAGCCAGACATTCTTGCAGTCAAGATCATTATAAAAGAATCCGTTCAGACTCTGAACCTGCGGCGTGTTGTAGTCTATGTCATTACAAGTCTATCGGTGAAACCAGAGCTCAAATGCACAGCAGATAAAGACTCCAGAACCTCTCCGCTACGCCATCTATATCGAAACTGATCAAAGCCAGAGTGGGAAAAGCACATTACACATGGCATTGCGCTCTCAGCCCGTGCGTACAAGCTTTGAAAATGTTGTTCGCTTGAAGTGATTATTCCAACATCATTAGAGTATCTTGTGCTTTTTTGGTGGGTTTTCTCAGGAAACAGATCTAGCTTGAGGCTCTTAAGCAGGTTAAAGGGAATCAAACCGTGTGCTGATTAATTATCTGAGCTCCTGTGACATGTGGTAAAAGTGTATTACTCTGAGTGCTGGTACAAACTCTTCTTAAAGTGTAGTTATTTCACATCAAACACCTTGGAGTGCTAATTTTAACTTATTTTTCTTTTGAGAAAATCCATTATTCAGCTTCCCTTTGGGTCAGACTGATTGAAGTTATTTTAAAATTTTCATTTTTACCTTAACAAACCCTCGTGAAGCTTCATTAGTTTCATATGTGTACTGAGAAATTCATTTTGATGGAAGTGAGAAGATTGCACAGAGATGTGAATAACCTGTCTAATTCTACTGATGGCAATTATATTGGTTTTAATGTAAAGGAGACTATTTTCTGGGCCCTTTTTTTCTCCTACACTCAAAAAATCAAGTTTGCTGTTTATTCAAACTACTTTACAACAAATTTAAAACACAATTCTTAAGTTTTTTTGTGATAACTTAATTGCTTTATGTTCAATTCTTTAAAATTTGTAAAAACTAATAAGTTAACTTAGTTCCTTTATTTTGTGCCAAAACAAAACAATTGGGTTGAACCCATCATTTCTTACAGTGTAGTAACATGTTAAAATCAGAAAATTCCTAATACAATATCTCACAAAACTCACTTTAAACTATTAAATGAGCTAGTTTTATAGGCACTATTTTTAGCGGAAACCATTAGAACATCTGTATGGTTTCTATATACATATTTTTTTTGGTTGTCTGGTAATTACAAGAAATATGTCCCATTCCTCGCTGAGATCTAACCCCTAAACTGGCTAAATTGCTCACTTTTCATCGGCTTCACAACATGAAGTCCAAGCTCAGCTGTAACATTGGTGCGTCTACAGAAAACAGCTTTACTGCAGCTTGCAAGTTTTATGTTTGCTAAGATAAGACTCTAAGATGTACTGCTGAACAGTGTTAGGGAAAGTTACTTCTGAAAGTAACACATTACCATATTGGGTTACTGTCCAAAAAAGTAACTATTTATGTTACTTTGTTACATTTTACGGTAAGTAATGCGTTACATTACTTTTGAGTTACTTTTTTTTTACTTTGCTGACCTGGCTGAGGCCTGATCTCTTTCAAAACTTGCTGGGTTTTCTTCTTCTTCTTCTTCTTCTTCTACTTCTTTTTTTAAGGATCTCTGCAATTAACACCACACTGTATAACTGCTAAGAAACTATGTTGAATTATTTGTAGTTGTATTTTATTTTTTCCTTATTATTATTAGTCCAATGTTTTGGTAAGGATGTTGAGTCTTTCACTGTAAAAAAAAATGCAGAGTTTCACGCAATTCCTTCATGTTGTCCAAACACAAATTGATTATGTTACTTAATCATTTTTACAATGATAGTGGATTGGACATAAAACAATTAAGTTGTCCCTCAAGAAACTTAAGAATTGGATTGAACTCATGAATCAGTAAGCAAAAGTCATTTTTGAGTGGTAATATTAGTGGATTGCTTAGATTTTCACTGAGATTCATTTTTGCCCCTGTATCAATTAGTTTCTTAGATCTCTTAAAAAATAGTGCTAATACTGAACTTTTGCATTCAGCAGAGTGCTGTTAGAGCTTCTTGTTTAATATTGGAAATTATTAGTGGCCACTGGAATGTTAAAAATTGTTTTTCACTTTTACTGGAAAGTTTTTCAATCGTGACCACCATGCGAAAGTCACACATTATATTATAATTAAATATAATGAAAACATGTAAACTTATTTTGGAATGTACTTATGCTGACAAAATTGATGCGTCATTTGTCAGCAGAGCAGAAAATATATTGTTAAATATGTTGTTAAACTAGCTTGTGTTAAAAAGAGACGTGTTTGCACTATAGGTCATAGGGTGCTAAGAAAATTTAAAGTTTAAGAGAACAAGATGATGAGATATAATATAAAAATCACCTGTCTATCTTCAAAAGCTATTTAAGAAATTGATCAAATCATCAAAAAATACAGTATTCAACTTCTGAAATAATAAAACAAAACAATACCTGCTCATGACAACTTAATTTTTGTATTTTGTTATGGTATTTTATCACATTTAACAGGCATTGCACAATGTGCATTGTTTGTGCGCAGCGTTCGTGGGGCCCTCCAAGAAACATGGGGCCCTAGGTGACTGCCTAAATTGCCTGTTGGATGGGCCAGTACTGTATGTATATATGTAAACAAAGATAATGAATAACAATCTGAGGTGAAGTGCTTCAAAACCAGTCTGCTATGCTTCAGAAAATTAAACATGACCAGATATGGTATCGGTTGTTGTGAACTATGCAAGAAACGATTGAATCTTGTGTCACGACAAGGAAATCGTGCCAAAATCGTGTGATCTGACCGGGGCTTTATAACTAGGCAATTGAGTGAGCACACTTTCGTTCTGACCAATCAGAATTGTGCAACTGAACTATGCCCGCAATTAAAATAAAAAAAGAAAACAAACAGGAAATCACTGAAAAAGGGGATAATGGCATCTGCTGCTACAGAAGCATTAATAGACAAATTAATATAAAAGAAAAAACAGCATTTGTAATATGGGAATATTTTGGTTTTAAAGTCACAGGCACCAAACAAGAACAGGTCATTTTTAGAGCTGTCGCAGAATTATTGCCACGGTTTACAGATTATTAAGCTGAAGCTTAAATTTATTAAAATCAGCTTGAAGCTTGAATTAAATTGTAAATCAAATCACAATCCCAATATCTGTCAAAAAATAAAGAAATAAAAATCGCAATTAGATATTTTCCTCAAATCGCACAGCCCTATTTTGAAGAATGCTGATAACCTGTAACCATTGACTTCCCTAGCAGCAAAGGTTTCCAACATTTCTCAAAATATTTTCTTTTGCATTCAACAGATGAAATAAACTCATGAAGGTTTTGAACAAGTAAAATGCGAGTAAACGGTGACATAGTTTTCATGTTAGGGTGAACTATGCCTTTAACATTTTAATGAAGCCTTTGGAAAATATTGTAAAGGCAGGAATATGCTTTAGCCAAGCGAAGCTCAAAGGCCAAAGCGGTCAGCAAGCAGGCAGTTCTTTATGAGTCTGAATAGTCTGACATGCAGAAGCTGAGTGTATTAACCTTGAGCGAGGCTGAGGGGAAAGGGGAGCGGAGGAAGGCGCTGCTGGTGCTAAAGGCCTAAGCAGGTGTGACAGTTCTGAAAGCTTTCGCTGGACAAAAAAGGTTTCACGGGCCTCCTAGCAATGCTAAGCCACAGCTGACCTCACAAACAGGGCAGAGAGAAAATGTGTTTACAGTCAGAAGAGAAGAAGAGGAGAAACAAGCTGGCTTTGTGTTTTTATCAAAGAGATGATAAAAATTATATAATAGTATATGGATTCAAAACAGAGCAGTAGATCTAATATACTACACCAGGAGTGTTTTAGAAAAGTATTGAATAAATAGCAAATAAATAAAGCATATTGCATGAATAAGCACAATGGTCCGTGTTTTAAATGTTAATATTTGGCCATGTCAATACTCGTGTTTTTCACCAACTCCTGAATGCAATTCATTTGCCATTTCTATCCAGAAGGGGGCAGCAAACATTATGAAATCCACAGTTTCTTCATAATTTATCACGAACCCCACAACATGCGTATGCAAAGCGTTGTGGGTGTCTCCAAAAAGCCAGACAGCATATTAATTAATTAATATATAGCAGTCTTACATCTGCTGGAAAAACACAAGTTGCTTTTGTATCTCGTACTTACACGGGGAGTCAGAATAAGGCTCCGAGAAATTACATATAGAGTATCATATCATGTATATAATTTATACTCGTACGATGTAAAGCAGGGGTTCTCAAACTCGGTCCTGGAGGTCCGGTGTCCTGCAGAACACACCTGCTTGGATGTTTTTAGAAAGCCTATACGAGCTTGATTAGCTAGCCCAGGTGTGTCTGATTGGGGTTGGAGCAAAAATCTGCAGGACATCGGACCTCAAGGACTAAGATTGAAAACCCCTGATATACTTATATCTATATCTATCTATCTATATATATATATATATATATATATATATATATATATATATATATATATATATATATATATATATATATATATATATATATATATATATATATATATATATATATATATATATATATATGTTGTATGTGTGTGGAAATATACATTCTACAAATATAAATAATTTTAATGAAGAATTGATAGATAAAAATATATAACAAATTAATAAGAAAATAATAATAATATATACATACAAAATAATATACATCATTTTATTTACATTATTTATATTTTTAATTACATCCAAATAATATATGTATATACTCACAATAAATCTGTGATTATTTAGATGATATTTTATATTATTGTTCATATGTATATGGTACATAGATAACAAAAATACAAAGAGACAGTGCTCAGCATAATTGTGTAGACCCCATTTTGAAAATGAATATTTTTATCCAATGTATGTTGCTGCATTTAAACAAAACAGATTTATTAAACAGATATATTGATTAAAATAACATTTAGTCACCAAACATATAGAAATTGAAAGATAATAGAACAAAATTAAATTACAACTATTTATTTATTTTTTCTTATTTATTTGTTGATTTTTCCTCTTTTAAAAATTTGTATTTAAATTTGTAAGATAAGCTCCAGATTTGGCTCCAGTACTGATTAATCTAATGTATATGCACATATATAATATTGTACAGCTTCCTATTAAAATATGAATTTAAAAGATAGAAAGTTTCACATCAAAGTGGGCGGTCCCATACATCGAGTTTCATGACGTAATTTCCGCTCGCTCAAGTCATTTGCGCTCGTCTCGAGCTTTTGTTCATCTGTTTCCAACCGCACGCCGGAGAACAGGAGCCATTGCGTCTCACCACCGCGCACTGTTCAGCAGCATACACTCACCCGTTCCGACATCCAAGCAGGACGTGGATACTGAAGTAGTTTCACTCTTGGACTTTCGGTGTTTAAATCTTCAGCAACTTACAAACTCAACATGGAAAGCGAGAACAAATACCTCCCGCAGCTGCTGGCGGAGCGCGACAGCCTGGACCCGTCCTTCACACACGCCATGAAACTTATATCAGCAGGTAAAGCCGTTGTTTTGTGGAAACGCAGGAGCGGAATGTGAACGTATAACCCACTAACTTTTATGGACGAAGAAAAATCGCAGTTTTGTTTGGAGGGAAGTGAATGGAATCGACTGTAGTCGTTGACGGGACGACCGTTACAAAAGTCTCGTAACAGCGAGCGAGGGGGGTGGTGTGTTTAGCTGGAACCAGGCACGTGCTGCTGTAGCCATTTTCGGTGTGTTGTTAACGCTTTCACGGAGGGTGAAATGTGGGGGTTTTGTATCATTATCCAGTGTGCATGTTCTGAACCCGTGGTGGTGTATAGATTTACCCTCATCACCCCCCGGGCAGCGGTCCCATTTCCGCTCCAGTGATGTGTGATCTGCGTACTGGATGAGCTTTAACCGAAAGCGAACTTTTAAAGTCAAATATCATATTTTGTACACATTTACGGAACCAATTTGTTGTGCGCATCCGTAAATTTGATTCAATTTTAGTTGCAAAAATTGCAGATAAAACATTTTTAAATGAATCATATCAGGATTTCGTTGTTGGTTGTTTGTAACAAGCGCTTTGTGTTCAATAGGTCAACGTGGCGTTCCTTAGTACGCGTCAAGTCCCAGCCTCCATGCGCTGTATTATCGTGTTTGTCTAGACGGAAAGATCTGGAAAGCTTTAGATGAAATCGTCCAAGCCTGAGCGTATGAAATTGAAGACGGGTGAAAGTCTTAACTTTGAGATTTGTCGTAGTAATAAAAACCATGTTCAGGACCATATGTGCCTGCAGTGTGGGAAGTGTTGCATCTGGATTTTTGGTGTAGGAAATGTCTTTTCCTGGCCTCGTTTCACCACATGTCTTATATCAGCCTAGTGGGAGTTTAGCAGTATCTCGTGGTTATTATCAGTTCCATAAGTTACATTTTGAAAAGGCTTGTAGCTGGTCGGTGTTCAGCAGTAAAAGCCCTTTAGTGAAGCTGAGCCAGCTGATTGATGGCGTTTCCTTCCAATGTCTTTGAAGCAAGCACTTTCCTTTACAGGCTGAAGCAAACACTTAAATCTCAGTACATTTGCTATTGAAATGACCTAGAGTTTTGTTTAAGACCCGCGGGTATCTGCTGTGAGGTTATATCAATGAAATATAACTAAAGTTGTGATGCTACTAACTGTTTGTCTATTGAGTGTGATGCTTTTATTAGTGTTTTCAACTTAAAAGGAGGAAGACTAGCCTTTTAAACTGCTTTCTGACCTTCTGTTGAATTATAAATGCGATTCTTTTTGTAAACAGAGCATGTTAACTTGTAAACATAAATTTGCACCAACTCTTGCTTTACATGTTGGCATTGAAGTAATGCATTTTAATGTTCAAATCTGATGCATAATGCTTGTTTTCCCTTTTAGAAATTGAAAAGATTGAGAAGGGGGACACTGAGAAAGATACAGAAAGCTACCTGGACCTCTTTACTATGAAAAACATCAAACTGAAGGAAAGGATTCTCATACCAGTCAAACAGTACCCTAAGGTGAGTGTCAAACGTTTACTTTGACCTCTATATTTTCTTGAATTCTTATGTGCTGCTTCAGAATTTTTGTAACGAAGGAAAGTGCTACACCTAATTGCAAGCAGAGGTCATATGAGGATTCTTGGGAGATATTCAAATAATTTTGTAAGACCGTGTCATACAGTAGATCTTATTTCAGATCACGCATAATTTCATTCTTTAATAGTGAAAATAACTATTTGAGCTAATCAATCTGTTTTCTAATCATGAATTAAGCAACTATATTATTCTCAACTTTTTTATTCTCAATCTGTGAAAGACTTTAAGTCTGTCACAAGGAGTCTTAAGATATTTCCTAAGTGCATGTTTATTTGTGCGTCCCTTGATGGCTTGTCAGCCAGAGGCGATCAGTCAATTCGATTGAGTTCTCTGCTGTTTTACACAGCATGACAGTGTTCTTCTTTGACCTTGTGTGTTTATTTGTTAAGTTTGCCTGCCAGTTTAAGACTAGTTAGAATTAGTTTTTCTCCTCCTAATTCCAGATTCAGTGCGTTCTTTATGCAGATTCCAGATTAATATGTAATTTTTACTTTAGATTATGCTGCATCCAATCAAAAAGTCTTATTTAAAAATGTCTATTTAATTCTTTTGTGTGGACTTAATATTTGAGACAGCAAATTTTGGTAGATCACTACTTTTTTAGGACCTCTGTCAGCTGCAAATATTCATTAGCTGACCCTTAGGATATTACTGTTGTAGCTATGAATTTAAATGTTGAACCTTTTTTTTTTTTTCTCCTGAGTGTGACTTTTCTCCCTTTTTTGTTGTGTTCTCTCAGACCGCCTAATGTTACCCTTCACTTTGGTGTTGAGGGGAGCACGACTCAGGCCTTTGATCTGTTTGCATTCCATTTAATCTTGTCCTGTTCAGGGAGATCAAAACTATTGAGCTCTCAGTCCTTGAAAACAAGTTCAGTCAGGTTAAGTGAAGCACTGTAGGCTTCTTCAAACACTGTGGGTTTAATATTTAATTTCCCATTGCTTTGTGCAGTTTAACTTTGTTGGGAAGATCCTTGGACCGCAGGGGAACACCATCAAGAGACTGCAGGAGGAGACGGGCGCTAAGATCTCCGTGCTGGGAAAAGGATCCATGAGGGACAAGAATAAGGTAAAGTGCTATTGAGGTTATCTTTAAAAGTATGCAAGAACTGCAATATTTCCCGGGGCACCTAAAATTTGCTTTTGAATTTCTAAGATTGCTTTAAACTTGAAATAAAGGATGGTTTTTGGATATTTAATGTCGGTTCTTGTTTTCTTACTCTGTACGAATGAAGGTTAAATAACTATGGGTAAATTGGATTTGCTGAACTTTTTATTTCTGTGTTTTCAGGAGGAAGAGTTGAGGAAAAATGGAGAACCAAAGTATGCACACTTGTCTATGGAGCTTCATGTGTTTATTGAGGTGTTTGCTCCTGTTCCTGATGCATACATGCGCATGGCTCATGCCATGGAGGAGATCAAAAAGTTTTTGTTTCCTGTAAGTACTCTGAAATCGGCTTTGAGTCTAAATGCTGCAGTCCAGAGATCAAATTTTGCTGGGAAATGCTAATGTTGTGTTTTGTCTAAGCGATCTGTTTTTAGTACAGTGATTTATGAATTCCAAATGACCCATTGTTTAAGTATAAACCGCCTGCATTGCTGAACTGTAACTTGCTTTGACTGGTGGCGGATTAATATTTAATCTGATTAATGGGTTGTTTTTGAGTTCACTTCTCTAGCTTAGAGTAACAGACACTCCGTGATTTCCGTGTTTCTTGAGACATGTTAATAAGCTGTGTGCCTTTCTCACAGGACATGATGGATGACATTTGCCAGGAGCAGTTCATGGAGATGAAGTTTCTGAATGGCGGTCAGGAACACGGAGGTAGAGGCCGAGGAGGACCACCCATCAGAGGCCGTGGAGGTCTTCCTCCTCCTGGAGCACCCAGGTAACCCATACACCTATGTAAAATGCATTGCGACTGTTCTAGTTTGAGCTGCTTTAAAAATTTAGAGGAGTAGAGGAATAATAATCTTCATCCCTGCAGGGGTCGTGGTATGCCCCCACGTGGAGGTGGCCGTGGCGGACCCCCTCGTGGTGGAGCTGCAAGGGGAGCTCCTGCAGGCAGAGGTGGACCATCAGCCCAGCTGCCCAGAGGAGCTGCTTCAAACCGTGCCCGTCCACCTGCCCCTGGCGCTCCGCGGATGCCTCCACCCCCTCAGACCCAAGAGTCCTATGATGAATATGTACGTGTTTTATTTAAATAACTATCCTCTGAATTTGCTTTGAAGATATTAGCCCCTTTCACACTGCAATCAAGATAAATTACTTGAATGCATATTTGTGCCATTTACTTAAGCAATTATTTTTTTAAGACACAATCCATTTAGACGCCAGTATGCTGTTGTGAATTTGATCATTGGAAAACACTTTTCCCAATGCTATTTTCTTTATCCACCTATACTATGTCAGTCAGATCTGACCGTTATTGAAACTTCTGAGTGACGGGTTTAGGGAGATAATTGTACTGTAATTAGTGTAGTACACTGCAGCACTGATGAATGATAGAGGCCAGGGTAATGAGCATAAAATGTGGTATAATAGCAAGCCTTTTTATTTCCCCTCACTATAACATTAAAATGCATTAGAGCTTAATATATTAAGATCTGACAAACCTGTATAATTTGTCCTAAGCAGATGTTTTGCATCAGTGCACACATGGAAAGTCCAAAAGAAATTCTCATACCGAACAATTGCCAAACCTGAATTCTTAGTTTTAAAAAGAATTAAAGGCTTGATTTTAACAGTGTAAACCTAAATGTTTGACAGGGGCTTTAAAATGCACTAGAATTTTCAATGTTTGTTCTTCACTGATTGTCTTGCATGTTTTATTTCCTCAGTCTTATGATGAGAGCTACGCAGACACCGGCTATGAATCTTATGACAGTTACTACAGTCAGCCACAAGCAGCGTAAGTTCATTCTACAAATAACACTATTACTGTAAGTTTGGAACTTAGAAAGTCCATGTTTCCTCTAATATCAACTTGGTTTATAATTATTGCGGTTTATGGAGGCTTTTTGGAACCTTCCCAGTGTCTTAAAAGCACTCTGTTGCTGGCTTGCCATGTTATTTAATGGAATTCTAGCCAGTTTTACTTGTGTTAGAGTTTGTACTTGAACAGTGTTTCTGCTTGGCTTTTTCCAGAGAAACTGAATACTATGACTATGGACATGGAGAGACACAGGAGGGGTATGAAAACTATGGTAAGTTTATTCATTATTATTTTAACCTCTGAATTTCTTTGATAATAAGTGAGAAATTAGGTTTTTCAGATCTGATGCAGTGCCAATTAAAGGGGTCATGACATGGAATTTAATTGTTAATGTTCTTTGTTTATTTGGGTTAATGTATCTATTTATTCCTCTAAACAAAAACAAAATCTATGCAAAATGTTGATGTTTTTTTTTTTTTAGGGCTGGGTTTATTGGCAGTAGTTAACTTCATAGCATTGGAAGCCGAATTAATGCTCCTTACCTATTGAGCATGACTACTTTGACAACCGTATCAATATAAAACTAATTTACAGATAAGGCATTATTAAAATCATTTTAATGCAGCTGTTGTCAGATATGTACAGTTGACTGCTTCTGTTTCACTGCAGTCTCTCCATTGTAGCAAGTCTCATTTAAAAAACAATCTGCAGTCAAATGCTCAAAACGTACAATCCTCTGAGATGTGAGACCATTAAAATTAAGCCATCTACTTGTTCCCGATGCTGGTATTTTTCTGAAGTCTTTACAGAGACTCAAATGAGCTGTTTAATCTGGATGTTTTAAAGTAAAGTTTGTTCGTTTGCCCTATTGGTAATCTGATTCAAGCGCGTTATAAATATGGCTTTGTGAACTTGCGTCTGTACATTGTATCCACTATCTGATTTATAATTGTTTTGGTTTGCTTTTTGAACTTTTCTTGTATCTGGTGTTGGCGGGTGTCCTCTTATGCTACAGAATGTCAGTGGGTGGGGCTTTTGAGTAAATGCACAGCTAGTATTTTTTTCCCATACTGATATGCTTCCGGTGAATGTACAATGTGGCTTTTTGAAAAGTTTTATGCGGTTCTTTTTACAGCATTGATGTTGTAATTTAATTTACATATCAGTTAAATAGACTTCAGCATTCATTTAGTTGTGTAAAATGAGATTTTTGCATTGTTTATATGCATGCGTCTGTCAGGATCAGCAGGCGAGCGCAGAAA
The DNA here is from genome assembly GCF_052040795.2 of Danio rerio. Classification (NCBI taxonomy): domain Eukaryota; kingdom Metazoa; phylum Chordata; class Actinopteri; order Cypriniformes; family Danionidae; genus Danio; species Danio rerio. The sequence goes on along the minus strand of NC_141039.2, from coordinate 32,508,226 downwards.
CGCTATTGAAAATGCTGGAGTAAAATCAATGTTCATTTTAAAGACATGGCATGGGAAAATGTAATTTAATGCAGTGGTTCTTGAGCAATCTGAGACCCACTTTATGCTGTATTATCAACAAGACAGTAAAGGTCATTGATTTTTAAAGAAAGCCGATTTAAAACGTGTCTTTTGAAACTGCATACAGTTCACCGGAAGTGCTTAACCCAGGTTGCTGCAAAATTAAAAGTCCTTCTGCATATACCCTATTGTTGTATTTTTGCCTCTGGAGGCAGTTTCTGCCAGTTCGACATTACATAATATCCAAACTATCTGTTTTTGTAGCTTGATTTGAAAACAACAAATGCTTTATTTAGAATGTGGACATTATGAAACTTGCATGATGCTGTAAAGGGACAAAGATCTCTTTGAAAAGATGAAGGAAAAGTGATTCATAACATTCTCATGTTATGACCCCTTTGAGTCTCAACACCTAGTTTGCCCCTGCTAATGGTTTACGCAATGCATTATAGTTATTAAAGTTAAGGTCTTTGAACTAAAATCTTCCTCTATTGAAAGCTAGCAGTATTGCAGTACGAGTAAATGGTAGTTTTCACCATTTGCAAATGAGGCATGGCATGCACATCTAAAGATACAGGTTATGTAATAGGTTTGCTGATTGATTTGAATGGAAGTACTGTACTAGGAACATCTTTGGTTAATTTGTGTTCTGTTTCTGCAGCTCAAGATAACTGGAATGGGACACCACGTACTGCTGCTGCCGCCGGTGGAAAAGCTCCCACTCAGAGACAGACTAAACCTGGGTTCAGGGAACACCCCTATGGACGATACTAAGTCTGACTAGTGGAACGTCACCCAACGCGTCGCCATGACAACTGTCTCCCATGGCAGCTCACGCTTTAAGCTACCCGACAAAAGTAATTGTCTGTTTGTTTTTGGTTTTGTGTTTTGTTTTTTTTTTTACTCCGGACTTTAAAGAAACTCGACAGAACGGCATTTGAATGCCTCAAGAATCGACTTAACCTTTAGAAGGGATTAGAGTTTAAACATGGCTGTTTTTTGGTTTGATTTGTTTTTTGTTTTTGCCAATATCTTCCTCTGCTCATACCTACCCTTGCTTTTTTGCATTTGTCGATGGTAAACGTTTGTTCCACAGATTGGAAAAAGTATTTAGCTCAAAGGTAAAGTCTAACAACTGTACAGCCACTTTTTGTGTCTCAGGACGCTTCTTTAATTTGTGTTACCTTAAAAACTCTGCTGAGGTGCAGTTGCAGATTCCCATGTAGGCTACATTTCAAAATTCTGTTTAATATTAGCGTATCAAAACAACCCTAAACTAAATGTCTGTTTTGTAATAAGGAATATAAATTAATCTTGTCAAAATGTCTTTTAATGGTATTTCCAACAGCCATTGAGTATTCATTTGTTTTAAATAAATAGTCTTAAAAGCTGTTAATGTAGATTTTAGGCCTCAATAATTTTCCATGTATGTTTAGAGTTTTGAAATATAGCCCAGTTAGACGCTGTTGAGATGGAATGTCCTCAAATCCTTAATTTGTTAAAATAATCTTACTCTTCAAAACTGTTCTTTAGAATAATCCATGTTTGGCTACGTAATGTTTAAAAGAGCAAAAAAAAAAGGCAACAGTCAGATTATCATGGATAATAATCACCATGCTATGTAAACTGCATGCACAAACTGCTTTAAAAAAACAAAACGAAGGATTTGGACAACAATCTCCACAAGGGTCATCACTTTCTAATGTAAAGGGATACTGCAGCTAAAACCGACTCCATTGTACATAATTTTAAAAAGGAAAAAACCAACCACATCAAACTGTACTTTACTGCCATTTAGTACTTGTATCCTCTCCATAAAATGCAGAATGACATATGTGTAAGCTTGCCTAAATAGGTAACTAAATCTGTCCAAAACATGTTTTGCAGCAGTTGTCAATAAAGCCTAGATTGTTTTTTATGAAACTTTAACCTGGTTTATTTTTCTTTGTCTTCATAAAATCTGAAATGGCCTTTTAAATAACTCCTAACCTTCAGTTTCTTCCTCTTCAAAACCCAATTTTAAATTTAAAACAATGCATGTAGTCTGAAGACGTAAACCACACTAAAGGAGTCTGTTTAAAGTGTTTGATTTGACGATTAAAAGCACACCTTTAATGTCTCTCTCTCTTTTTATACTTAAAAAGGACCCTAGAGGTAAGACCTGTGCTCTTTAAAATAACCTGGATAGCTTCCTAATGTCTATAGAGAGAACTAAAGCATTCGATGCTTGGGTATGTATTAAACTTTTCTTGAATGACATTTTATTTTTGATCTCACTCAGAATATGGGAAATGTATTACAGCCTGAAATAATTTGAATTTAAAAGTTAAGCTTGCAGGGGCCATATTTGTCAAGTCTGATGCAAAGACACGTTGGCTGCTTTTAGGACAGGAGAGGACTGTAAAACTTAAGTGCAGCATTGTAAAGGTAACCCTAACCTTAAATTTGTGAGTAGTGCTACATTCATGTACTTAAAACTGTTTGGTAACAGCGTGCAATGATTTAAAAGATTCAGTCGTGTAAAATATATAAAAGTAAAGTGGTTAAAAAAAAGATCAGACAAACACGCAGTAATAGATTTTGCTTATAATATTTGTGTACTAACATTCTAGAGCAGAATTGTAATGCAACTCATGCTAAAAGTGCTCAATGTTAAATCTAGATCCATTTTATGTAATGCTGCTCCTGTTTTTTTTCTTTTGCGATTTGTTTAACATGTATTTAAAACAACAGCGACATCAAAAAGAAAATCAACAACCACAAAATATCCTATTTAAAAGTTACCTGGGAAAGCTTGAGTTGCATGACTCAAACTTGGCAGATTGCATGAGCTTCCACAATACAAATTAGTTCATCATGTCCATGTTTGGTTGTTTGCTCACAGCTTTCTCTCTTCCCTCAGGTTGTGATGCCCGGCAATTCCTGGAATCAGAAAGAGATTAAACAAGAATGTCAGACCTCTCCTCAGGTCAGTTATTCTTTTCACAGTATCTGCAAGACCATGTTTATCCATTTAAGATAGAGTTATGTTACTTTTAATTGTTTTTCTCTGTAGTTTTTAGTTTTGATGACTCAAACCTTTCCAAATCTGCATGTTCTGCAAGAAGCGTTAAATAACATTTAACAGAGCTGCATTGTCCTAATGGGGCTTGTTTCCGGTTTCCACTGTAGGCTCAGCTCAGTAATTACTTGTAGCTCCAGTGGCCTAATGTAATGAATGAACTCATCATGGATGATGATTCAGATGTTTGTTTCTGACTTGTGTGCGTGCGCGCTTCTCACTCTTGCTTGTTTTGCTGATTGAACTTCAATTTTCCTACAGGAAAAGACAGGTGTTTGTTGGCAGAGTAAGAGCAATCTTACCCTTTTTAAGCACCTGCAGTCATTATGGAACATGGACTGTCCTCGTGGAGAGCTTCTGAATGGGCTGGAATTGCAGAAGTCGATGGTCCTGTCAGCTAAAGTACGAACCAACAGCTTCTTAATGGGTTAAAGCAGAAGCCTTGAGCTCCTGGTGCTATGGCTAGTCATTACGCAAGGTCATTTCTCTGTGCTGAAAAGTTTCTCTGTGCTGTTCTCCTCATCAAGTGCTTTCTAAGCACACTTAACTTTAAATGTTCATCTTTTAAATTGTCCTCTCCTGCTCATATTGGCCAAGAAATCATTTTAACAAGCTCGAAAAATTCTGTCTGGGCTCTCCAGACATCTACCTCAGACAATACTCCAGTGCTTTTATTCTGCAAGACAAGCATGTCTTCCCCGTTTCCTCGCTCGGAGGATCGTACATGCTAATTTAGAGCTGTCCAGCCCCTATCTCCTAGCACAGACTTTGTCCTTTAATTGCCATGGTAATTTTCGTCTTGCTCTTGTGTAGATCTCTATGAATGGGTTTATGCTGCCGGTGCTGGTATGAATCACAATTGTATCTTCTGTCAAAAGCAAAAATCTCCAGGGCTTCACAGAATAATTGTTGATCTAAATCAAACTAACATTTTTTTACCTTCTGGATAAAGGTCCGTTCCGCTAATTGAGAGCTTTCCATAAATTCTCCTTTGTTTTCTAATCCTCGCTGTGCGGAGTCTGCTTTTGGCATTGTGCATGGCATTTGTGAATGTGTGTTGCTGTCTCTGTATATCGCTGTAGCTCCCTTTTTTTTCCTCAGCATGTAGGATTCAAGGCTGTCATTTTGACCAATTACCGCCAATGACAGTGTGTCCGTCCCCCCAAGGAGCCGCTACTGGTAGCTGACTGGCTAACAGGACTAATGTCTTATTGCGTTAGAGACAAATCAGTCCTCGGCATGAATTTTAATAAGCATCAAGCACAGCTCAAGTGCCATCAAACAATTGGAAGTGCGTGCGTGTGGGTTGGAGGTTGACCAATGTGCATACAGGCTTCATGATAAATAATAATGAAGATATATTTCCACTACACATACAAGGCTGTTAAGGAATTAGGGAAGTCTCATGAATGAAGCCTATCGTATGCGCCTAATGGGTCTTTGCTTGAGTAGTCATGTCATCAGACAGCCATTGCCTACAGCTGCTGGGGAAATGCCTCTGGGGTAATGTGCAAGGCATGTGTGTGGTGGCCTGAAAGTGGGGATTGTGGCTTGGCAGCTCTTTTCTCTAAACACGCATTGTGCATGCTGAAAACAGGAAGCGTGGCTTTATGAATGCAAATGGAACGCTCTCACTGCTGTCTGTCTGTCTTCCTTCTTCTTGCATGGCTATTTTTCTAGTTTTGCACCTAACCAGTATATGCTCTCCAGGGAATCAGGGGTTTGAGTGCACGGGGAGGAGTTGTGACTGTTTCTGGCTCACGTCCTAGAGAGCCATGGCTGCTGGCCACCTCCTTCAGTGTGAAATGCTGGTAATAACTAAAGCCTCCTAAAGGTCTCTCTGTCAATGTGATGCGATGAAAATGAATTGAATCCATCCATGTGGAGTCTGGCTTGAGTAATCCGAAGCCCTCCAGGACAAAGAGTTGGACACCTTCACTTTGGCTGTCGCTTGAGAAGCATTCCATTGCATGATTTCCAACATCCACATAAAAGCAGAAGCACCTAACACAATGTCGGAAAACCATGGGAATTGTTTGGGATTAGTGATGAAAAACAAGTGCCAGGAGTCTGTATTCTTTTTGTTTTCCTAAAGAGATTGGTGAGCCTGTATTTGCAATGCAGCTAAACTGGATTTGAGTTTATTGAAGTGCCTGTCTTTCAGCATAGCTGTTGGCCTTATCTCAGTAGGAGCAAATTAAAGCCTTTGGGGTCAGAGAAGCTTTTCAGTGACTTAGGGTAACAAACACTTTTTTTCCATTTTAAAAGTCATTCAAGCTTGTTTGAAAGTTGGCGCATCCTACAGATTATTACATACGACTACAAAGAGAAAAGTGAATAACTTCAGATGTTTTTACCTGCTATGTCAAAATAAAAAAAAATTGATTTCAAGCAGTGGCTTGTGTGTCTCTTTTAAAGCTGATGTGGGTGTTGGACAGTAAAGCCAAGTCATCATTTATGACTAAAAGGAAAACATTGTCCATTTGTAGTTTCCTGTATGAAAAATGTTTGGGTGACATTTAAAACATTGCTGTAAGAGTTGATTCTCCAAAGTGCATTACATTCTCAGTGTACTTAACTAACATCTTTATCAGAGGATTAAGTAATTTGTCAAGGTATTTTGCTCTAAAATGTTTCTGTTTAGGTTTTAATGGCTCTCTAGGCTATTTTTGTATTTAAAGCTCTAAGCGTAAGGGTTAAAGCAATAGAATTTAACCTTGTCCCATGTAATTTAGCTTCAGCCCCTGTAAACCACCCAAACAGACTAACTAAGGTCTTCGAGAGGATTGCATAAATTACAGGCAAATACAATTTGCTGGACCGCAAAGTTGTATCTGAATCCTCTGAATTTCCTTATTCAAGATTTCAAGTTTAAATACTTTAATATAGATCAAATTAATGAGTTAGAAGTACTGAACAAATATGAACGGCAGTCTTCTTGTCATTGTTTTTATTTTTCACCTGTCATTTTTTTCACATGCTTGATTTGAAGCACAAGTACTGATGCATTGAACCCACATTCTTGCTTTCCAGCCAGTGGGAAATTGAGCTAATGAAACGAATTGGGATGTGACAATTTCACCCAGAATTTTGGTACAATACAGCAAAGTATGAAAACCCTATTTTTTTCACCGAATCCTTCTATATAATATGTGATCTGAATGCAATATGTGGTTTTTAATGACTCTTGACCACATGATACATACAATAAGAGAGCAGTCTGATCAAATGCATTTTTTTTAACCATCTCTGGAAGTGGTTAAGAGCACTTTTACATCTGTATTTGGAATCATCCACATGTTGATTGGAGTGAGGGATATGTCTTAATATGAGTTATAATTGGGACCTTGGGGAAAGCCTAGACCTAGGAGTGGTATTGAAGAAATGAACATAAATGATTAAATACTTAAGCTCTATGGTCAGCGTCACTTGCATGTTGATTACTACAGAAATATTTGGGTTGTACCTCTTAAAAAGTTAGCAAAATTTCATTTTCACACGATGTCCATTGGGCGGCTGTTGTATGGGTTCACCATAGACTCCCGTTGTAAGTTCAATAATGTGCACAGTCCGTGTGGTTCCTGTGCTGAGCATATTCTGAAACCGAGCATATATAAGATAGCTGCATCACGCAGCCCTCATGAATAATTAAAAGAACCCCATTTACTCTTGAATACTTTTAATGTGCAATGAGGATATGCTTTCACAGGCCGGGCACTTAGAAAACTATGTTTAGATCAAACCTTGATGTAAGCAGGGTCTGCTGAACGATTGTGGTGTGTTTAATGGAATGTGTATTTAATGCGACTGCACTCAGGTATCTGATTCAACAGATGAGAATCAATGAGACCTGCAGGGCGCTACGCAGCTTGAAGGGAAGTGGGCGCCAGTCTGGCCTTTGGGCTGTTCTAAACAAGCATTAAGTTCTGGGGGAAGTATCATGTCTTCCTGCTGATGAAGACAGTGTTGCAGAACATTTGCAATGAGTCTTTATGTATTTATAGACCAGCAATTACTTCCATCCTTGTGTTTTCAGAGCATAGTTTGGCAAAGTTAAATGACTAAAAAGGAAACCGTTCTCACATTGACCTACAACCCACGCCAACGGTACAAATCCGCCTTCTATCATCCTTCCTCTTCACTGGTCTGCTGCCAATATGTTCGCTCGAAGTGAGACTGAAATGGCAGCAAAGCCTCAGGAGCGTTTTCATGTGGAAAGTTATTGCAGTTGATGTAGTTTATGCTTTTTATCGTTAGTGTTTCCAAGTGAATCCGCCTCCTCAAGCTAACCCCGGATTCACCTTTTAAAGATCGCTCCTTGTTGGGAATGTAGTTTAAACCCAACAGTCTGTCACAGGTCACCGCTACGGTCTGCATTGACACGTCCGCACACGCTGCTGCTCTTCTTCCCTGTTCACATGGAAACCCTGGGCCTCATTAGCACACGCACTTGACTCAAGACCCCTGTCTGTGCTACCACAGGAGCGATTCCCTCGGAAGCAATTTAGGGCTCGATATAAATCAATTTTTATGTTAAATAGTTGCCTTGAAAAGAGGTGTGGGGGTGGGGAAGTGTGTGCTTTACCGAGCCGTAGGCTTCCCACACGTCCCTTGTGCTTTAGTCACAACGCTGACCACCGCAGGCTGTCTCTGCCTTCCCCTATACTCGCTCTCTACAGGTCTTAGTAATTCTTCTCGCCTGCTCATTCTCTTCTGCCAAACTGCAGTTTTCTTCCTCCCTTACTTCCTGGTCTCATGTTTGACCCTCTGCGGTTGTTGTGCCTTGCCTTTGGCTCAGCTCTAATTTTAGTTGGATTGAAGAAAGTCTAGCAGAGGAAGGGCGAGGGGGTCTTTCTGCGAGATCCAGACTTCCAACCTAATTACCCATCCTGTTACCTCAGTATCAGCCTCCCTGCAGCAAACCCAGCCGGCAGACACAGCGGTGACTCTCAGTAGATCAGAGCTTTTTCCCACTGAGAATGAGGGTCGTATTCCAGTGCAATTGCCGTTTTGGTATCTGAGAGTAAATTGAAAATATGGTTAGGGTAAATTGGAGGTATGATGAATATTTTATCACATAACTCTCAACGATTTTTTAAGAGAGATAAATAGAAAGGGATAACGTGAATCAAAGCAATTTGGATGACTCTTCTAAGTGTACAGTGATTCAGAATTGGCATCTTGTAGTGACTGGAAATATATTCCAATAAGAGCTGGCAATTTGAGGTGGCATGCAATGCTGATAACGGGTAAAGTACTGAAGTTGCATAACTGTAGTTCAAATATTGAGAATAGGCTTTGTTATGCTAAGGTTATGGTTTTGATTCCCTGGAAATGGTTATGTCTGCCAATGAAAAGTCTTGAATTTGGTGATTCGATTGGTATCAGCGTGAGTACTTACAGTTATTTAGTCATTTAACTTCATACTGTATTATATTAATTTTGTCACCAGAGAGATGAGATGTTTTACAAAAAGGAGTGCCAATATATACAAAATGCTTTTCGTATCAGAGTGATTCCCACTTCCTTTTTACCTTTTGAGCCCGAGCATGCTTACCTCATCGATGATGCAACTGTTCAATTAAGTAGAGAAGCGTGCTCGCTCCGTACGATGAAGATTGTCTTCTTTGCACTTACACTTAGGGCTGTGCAATTAATCGAAAATCCGATTTCGATTTCGGCTTTTAACGATTATGAAAAACCATTAATCGAGATAACCGATTATTCCATCACGTACCGCCCCCTTTCTAGTTGTACACGTTTGAAAACTCTTTGCCTCTGCAAAGCTCAGTTCCACGTGAAAATGACTAAAAGCATGTGCTGTAATAACTTTTGCAGCACGGGATGCGCATCATTCATAATTTTAAAAGCGCAAAAGAGCACGTGCTGTTGTGTGTGTGCGCGCCGTGTCTGGCCTCGGACAGGTAGCGTGTGTGTGTTTGTGTTTGTGTGCCGTGCTTAGCCTCGGACAGCAGAGCACACGCACATCTAGCGCGATCTTAATGTGAGCGCTTTAATGGTCAAATACATGCACATTTGTGTCAAAGCGCGGTGTTTAGTGATTATTCATATTAACCCTCATTTGTGTAATAAACTAACAAGTTAAGAATCAAATGACACGTGAAAGAGAAACCATATCAGAGCCGCACTATTCTTAAAGTGACAGCGTGCAGTATTTCTTCTGCTGCCGACTGTTTTTATTATTAATCAATAATAATATCAAAAATACAGTGAAGATGCTTAAAGCACAGTTTAAACATAACAGATTTAATAACTCATTTCTAAAAACTGATTACTTTTATCTTTGCTATGATGACAGCACATTATATTTTACACATTATCTTTATAGATATTCTTCAAGATACTAGTATTCAGTGAAATTCAAAGGCTTAATTTGGGAAAATAGATAAGTCATTGTATAACAGTAGTTTCTTCTGCACACAATCAAACATATATTGCTTAAAGGGGCTAATAATATCGAGCTATTATAGGTTTCAAAATATTCAAACCTGCTTTTATTTTAACTGAAATAAAACAAATAAGCCTTTCTCCAGATGAAGAAAAATGTATAGGAAATACTGTAAAAAAAAACCCTCTGTTAAACATCATTTGGGAAATATTTATATATAAAAATAAATTCACAGGAGGATGAATAATTTTGACTTCAACTGATAATCGTTTTGAATAATCGTGATTACAATAATGACCAAAATAATCGTGATTATGATTTTTCCCATAATCGAGCAGCCCTACTTACACTACAAGCTCCCCTGAGCCCAACCAAACCAGACCACCTCTTCCAACCAGGCCAGCCAACCAAACTGCACCCGGGCGTGGTATGGAGCCCTCACATTTGTCAAACGAACTGGGAAATGGGGGTAAAATGTACCCAAGCACGGTTTGAATAGATTAGTGTGAGTACACCCTGAAGGTAACAGTTGCTGTTACTATTGGAAAACAACAATATGAAGCAAAGGGAAACTCACTAAGGGGCCGATCACACCTAACATGCTTTTCCGTTCTAATAACGCAAGGCGCACTTCACTGCCTTTTTTGTTGACAGTAAAAAGAAGCGTGGTGTGCTTTTTAAATCGCTAGACAACGTCTGAATCATCTGTGTATTGTGCGCGAGTGTTGCTGTTGATACTGGTATAATTTTAAAATTAAATTGTTAAAAGTTCAATTAATTAAATTTCACTGGACAATAAAAAAAGATTCCACTGATGTAACACTCTTTTCTCGCTCAGAGCTGAGTGGTTTAACACAAGGTGCACTAGGTACATTAGCAGCACGCAAAACGCTCGCGGCCATTGGTAATCCATTCAAACAAGGCACCTTTCAACTCAAAAAGTGCATTCAGTGTGATCAGCCCCTAAATCATGCAATTCAGGGATTCATCTCTTTAAATATTGTTTACACTGCATGATTTTCAACCTGATTTTTGTCTGAAGCGATTTGTGTTTGATTTGACAAAAATGCAATCTAAAAGATTTGCTGATGTTTCATTAATGCCCAAGATATATTTATTGGGTTAAGTATTTTGAACAATATGCGATCCATGTTCAGTTGTGTTGAATGTGTTTTGATATCTGTGATGACAGACATTTTCTCTGATGTGTTTAAAAGCAAGCCAGTGACTTTGCAGGTAGAGAACAGACATGGGATGGGAGATTGGCTAGGATGCCCTATGTCCCTCTTACAACCTCTCCAGTTCCTCTTGCCCCTACTTCGAGTGGGATTTGTTTTAGTGTCTCAAGTTTGGGAGCTAACTATGATATTAAAGGTGTACAGCCCCAAGCATGACTCCTCTAATTCTACTTGCCGCCACTGTGATTGGGGTTTTCTGGCATGGAAGGCAGTCACACTTGCTGTACATCTTGAGCCTGGGGAGTGCTATTTGCAATGCTAATTTTACTTGGTTATTCCTTTAAAAAGTCTAGTGCTGTAGAAGCAACTTTTTTATTATAAATATTTTTCAGCGGTTTTCACCTTTATTGTGCTAGGACAGTGGAGATTTACAGACAGGCAAGTATGGGGAAAAGAGATTGTTGGCAAACGACCTCGAGCCGGGAATCGAATTTGGGTTGCTGTGAAAACCTCAGTGCCATGTGTCGTCGCAACAACTACAAGGCTATTGGCGCTGACAGAAGCAAGTTTTTATTTGGAGTCTTTCAATATACGAGCAAGATCTTTTGGAAGATTATTTGGTCCCACTTTATATTCTTTCTAAATAATATGTACTTACACAGGAATTAATAGTTTGTTACAATGTACTTATTGTGTAAATACATGTATTTACTGTGTACTTATGCTTGATTAAATACATGTATGTAATTACATCTGTAATTAACTTTTGTAATTACATTTGTAAATACACTGTTGACCATCCCTTACACCTCAACCCACCCTTAAACCTACCCATACCACCAAACCTGTCCATAACCCAACCTCTATCCCACTCAAAAGCACCACAAGTGTTCCCAAATACATTATAAACACAGTAAGTACATTGTATTTATTTTTTTGATGTAAGTACATAGTAGTTAAGGACACGTGATATTAAGTGGGACCGATTATTTTTATTTCGCAGAATAGCATAAGTCTAGCAAAGTTACATTTTCGCAGAAACTTGCCTTTAAAGACAGCATAGACATTAAAAGTCTACAGACGATGTTATAAGTTTAATTACATAGTCTTTCCTAATCACAATGAGAATCTATAGTATATGCCCACTGTAATTTCAGTACTTTAGACATCTTTTTTCCCTTTAAGCTAACACATTCAGCAGAAAGGCTTCACATGGAAACATTGCCCTGCATTCACTTGACTTGGCTGTAGCGACCCTTTTAATCAATGCTTGGAGCATGCTAAGAAAAACCTGAAAGCGTCGTCTTCCTCCTCTGCCAAGGCCAGCGAGAAAGAGGTCTGAAGAATGTACTCTTGGAAATATTCCTACTTTAGGTAATAGAATGTGTCGACTGTTGCTCCTTGGCTTTCTCCCACCCTCTCGAGCTGTCAAACCGAATTGAGTCACATCTGCTCTCTTCATTTCTTTGAAGACGAAGAGATGAGTTTGGCAAAGCAACCAGCTGCCTGTAGGGAAAGCCAGCACCTGTCACAAGGGATGTCATTAGCCACTGACTAGACAATCCTGCCTGCATCTCACCCTCCATCCGCAACTTCCCTCACATCGGATACCTGACCCATCATTCTCTGCGTACCGCTCTCGGTTTTAAGCTCTTTCGCTGGCTCTGCTGTCTCAATCTGTTTTGTCTCCATTTAGCCCTCTCTATCTCTCTTTGCGCAGTGCTCTGTCTGACAGGCTGCCTATTTCTGAGTCGCAGCATGGCCAGGCTCACGCTCCTGTGGGCCTGCTCATTTTATTGATCTCTCTCAAGTCTTCTCTGTCCTCGTTAGCGAGAGAGAGCTGGTCAGGGCTCAGTGCTGTACTACCGCAGGCTCCCTTTTGCTGTTGGCTGGGTGAGAATCAAGTCCAAGCCGTGATTGATGAGCTCGGTGCTTCTGCCTGCATTTGTGGCATTTGTACCTCTGCCCAAGGGTTTCATTCAAGATTCCGGTGCAGGAATGTTGTGGAATTAAAACCGTTTTGCTGTTTCTGTTGCCTGTGTAACAGCCGGCTTGTCAGATAAAAAGTGGGCTATTGTGCAAGATAAAGCTCCTTTGATGATAAAATGGCTGCTGGGCTTGTGAGCAGAAGGCCAGGCTTTTGCCTCTGTAGGGAATGTGCCACACGTTCCATGGGTCATGTGTCTGAATCGGGCTTGACCGCAGGGAGGTCCACCGCGATTGTGCAGTGACCTGAATGGAGACAGTGCGAATCAAATGGGAAAGAGCACTGCTAGTTTGCGCAGGACAGGACTTGGAATTCTGTCCTAACAATGCATTAAATATTATAAATATGGACTAATTTACTTTATATATTCAATTAACTTGACAATTTTCATTGAAATGCACTATATTCAATGCAGTAAATTCAATTTTCAATTGGTTAATAACTTAGTTGTTATAAATTATAATGAAAATGTATACATGCATCAAATTTTTCTCACTGTTCCATGAAATTTCAATAAGTAGAGGCTGAAGCTTTCTTAATAATGCATGATCCAATGATTAGCAGCAGCTCTTTGCCTTAAGTGCAGATGGCAATAGATAGTTTTTTATTCTAATTGCAAAAAGTAACGGATACGGTTTAAACTAAGTGCGAATAGCAATTAGATGCTGTTTACACTAAGTGAAAATAACACTTTCTTGGAGGTAGATGCTATTTACACAAAGAAAAAAGAGACAGATGCTATCTAGTGAAAATAGCAATTAGATGTTTACGCTAAAGTTGTGTCCCAAATGAGGCACTATGTACTTACTTGGCTGTCTAGTGCATGACCTATGTAAGGTTTCATCATTCAGTCTGATATACAATTATAGATGTGACATTTGAGTGCATGGAGCATCTAACATTCCACACTTAATAGTGCTGTATGTAAGTTTTTGACTCTTCTAAAGAATAAAAATACCATAATATGTTTGCAGGTATTTAAGAAACATGCCAAGTGAACATTTTTGGTGATCTGAAAAACAGTGCTAAAGTCAGATATTCTGCTTTAAAAATGTACTTTCTGTGCCAGAATCTGTCTTTGTTTTGGTTCATTTAACCCATCCAATGCCAGTTTAGCCAATTATATTTTGGCACCCTGGGTTGCCCTAATGGAAAACTGAGTATTTCATTCATTCAGTTAAAAAGACTCTCAGAGTATACCTCTGTGACTGAAATGTGATCTCCAGTGGACAGTAGTATCTTCTGAAATGAGATGCAGGTTCTGAGTTCCACATGAGGTGATTATCAATTATATAAATATTAACGTAAACATTAAGTGAGCAGGTTACATTGTAACCCTTTGTCATAACAACACACTACGTAACGAGATTTGCAGTGATAAGCAATTAGGCTGTTTGCACCAGACAAAACAAGACAGAAAGTTTAAATACAGCCATTCAGAAGCACAGAATAGTGCACTTACTGCACTTAAACGAGATGGTAAGGATTAAAATCTAATTAATGCATATTAAGCCTCTTTAACAGTATTAAATATAGATGCTGAATCACTGATATGTGTCGGCTTGCACTGAGTCACATTTCTATAGTTCAATTTCAGTGTATTTTATTTTCAAGATCTGAGTAGTATGTCAATAAATGTCATGTGAAATGCCGTTTAAACTCACATTATTAGCATTTAACAATGATTAAACCACATGAGGTGTACGTAAGGTGTACCCCCTTCGCAGCAGCAACCTGCTTGCAAAAAATGCACACTTAGGCCCTGTTTACACTAATACATCTTAGTTTTAAAATGCCAGAACGAAAACTATCCATGTCCACACTGGCGTTTCACCTAACATTTCTGAAAAGATTTCTCTATTCACACTATTCGGTTGAAAATGCACATTATGGACTACACTTAGACACACGCACACAAACTCTGTTGGACAGTTTATCAAAGATGTGCCGCTGGATCGTGTCTCACTATAGTTGTGTAAGGTTATATTTAATTAATCTTGTCTCTATCTAGCGACTCTTCGGTCTTTTGAATCTATTAGGTAACGTGTCACAGCGTCAGTACACTGCTTCAATCTTTTGCTGACACTTGTACTTTGTAATTTTAGCGAAAACCTTAGATGCTGTTGGTTGGTTCCTGTTGTTAGTGCCCCTTTTTTACCAAAAAGTTTGTCGACACCATTATAACGACACAGATCACTCTGCCTATTCATGCCGGAGTCCCGCAGAAAAAGCTTGACAGGTGGTAATTTGTGTGTAACTTATGTTTATTTATTTATAATTTAGTTATAGGTAAAACAAAGACCATACGGGTCAGGTAGTTGAAACGGAAGACTATAAATAATTAGTTATAAATTAATTATTCATAAATAATTAATTCACCGCCGCCTATGACGACGATGCCATTGTCCATCGAAATGTTTTACATTGGACATCTTGCGTTGCCAAATAGGTCGACATCGCCCATAATGGCAGCCCTAACTCTGGATAAGCCTGTTTTTTTTGTTTGTTTTTGGTGGATTCAGTATAACCAGGTTATTTCTTCTGCTGTGTTTGTGACATTTGCTTGTAAATACTTAACTTGCTTCTCTCCTTTCAATTTCCTCAATGTCTCTCTGCACTTTTTTGTCCCTCATTTTGCCTTTCCTGCATAAATAGTGCAGGCACATGCTGTCGTGCGATGTCTTCCAGCACCACTGTCTGTGTGTGGGCCTCAGGCTGAGTCTGTTCTGTGGCCCATAGTGCCATTAACACTCCCACTGAGCAGAACATCAGCACTAGCACAGCTGGCATTTTACACTCAAATTCCTGACAAGACCAGCCATGGAAAAAAACAAAACAAAGAACACGTACATTGTTTTCTGGATGCCTTCGTGTTTTGTTTCTTCCCACTTTTTTCCTCATTCAGACTGTCTGACAGGATGACAAGGCAATGCGCCGCTGTAAGGGCGGAGGTCTTTGCGTACTTGCCTACTAATGAGATGGTTCTAGCCGTCTCTCTTGTGTCCTTCCCTCTCAAAGGCCTCCAGGCTTGGGTTTAATCTTTTGTAAAGGAATCTGTTATCTGCCATCTTGGCATCATCTCTACCTCTTTCAGGGATTTTTTGTCTGTAGTGTAATCCATTGGGCTGTTTGCAGAGATTCTGGAATTGGGGGTGCAAAAGTAGTGTTGTAAACAGATTATGCTTCCATTCTTGCGTTTGAATCCTCTGTGACTTTGTGTGTATGCGGGATGGTTTTCCCTGTCTAATCCCTTTTTTTTTGTTGTTGCCCAAACTCCATTCATTTTCTGTTGTCATTTATCTGGAATCCGTTTTAATGGTTAATGTTTTTTTTAATTAGTAATCAAATGTTTTCATAAAAACTGTCAGATTAACAAAGTCATAAACATATACAGTATATCTATATTTTTGGAAAACTTATGAAACAAGTTAGATTTTTTTTTCCTCAAATTTAGTTTTTTGCCTGTTAAGATACAAACACAGAGGAAAGGTTTTGTAATTGGGCACCCATGCTGGAGATGGAGACGACTTCAGATTTACATAGTATTTTTAATGTATATAGATACTTGTTCATATCACAATTGATTTGGTTTACAGCACTACTTCTATTAACTGAGGTGAGACGTTAATAAATATCTCTAAAAAACAAGGTTTGTTTGAGCTAATTTTTACAAATTGTATTACCACTTTGGAACTTATATTTTTATGAGTGCAGTAGCAAAGTTGTTTATTACACATAAGAAAATGTTTTTACAGTGAGATTTATGTCTCACTTTGAGTTTTACACATTGAACACTTAGGTTTTTTTTAATGCTCTGAATGGTTAACAATTCATTTTTGCTTTGCCAAATTAGTCTAAGATTTGTTCTGTTTCAGAAGGATCAGTTAAACAGTAATTCAAATAACCACTCATTACAATCAAGGTATGCAGAAGAGCATATTTGAAAGCACAACACATCAAACCTTGAGGCAGATGGGCTACAGCAGCAGAAGACCACACCAGGTGTCACTCCTGTCATCTAAGAACAGGAAACGGAAGCTACAATTCACACAGGCTCACCAAAATTGAACCATAAAAGATTGGAAAAACGTTGCCTGGTCTGGTGAGTCTCTATTTCTTCAGCAACATTCGGATGGTAGAGTTAGATTTTGCAGTCAACAACATGAAAGCGTGGATCCATCCTGCCATGTATTAATGGTTCAGGCTGGTGGTGATGATGTAATGGTGTGAGGGATATTTTCTTGACCCACTTTGGGCTCTTTATTAGCAATTGAACATCATGTCAATGCCACAGCCTACCTGAGTATTGTTGCTGACGATGTTCATCCCTTTATGACCACAGTATACCCACCTTATTATGGCTACTTTAAGCAATATAACACACCTCATAAAGCACGAATCATCTCAGACAGGTTTCTTCAACATGACAATCAGTTCACTGTACTCAAAACTTTGCGATGTGGTGGATCAGGAGATTTGCATCATGGATGTGCAGCCGACAAATCTACAGGGTGATGCTATCATGTCAATTTGGACCAAAATCTTTGAGGAATATTTTCAGTGCCTTGTTGAATCTATGCCTTGAAGGATTAAGGCAGTTGTGAAGGCCAAAGGAGGTCCGACCCAGTACTAGTAAGATGTACCTAATAAAGTGGCCGGTGAGTGTTTATGTATGATTAAAGTAAATAATTTTTATTCATCAGAGAATCATGAAAAATGAATTTTGAATACTAATGGGAAAAATGTTCTTGAGGACTGAATCAGCATATTAGAAAGATTACAGAGTGATCAACTTTGCCATTGCATGAATAAATAACATTTTTAAATCTTTAAACGATCAAATTATTTAAAATGATGAAATATGTATTGTATATTACATTGTAATATATATTGCTTCACTTTATTCTACAAAGCATCTACAAAATTTTAAGAATTTACATCAAATAAATATTTCTTTTATTTTTCTGCCTCTAATTATATAGGTTACAATATGACCACAGAAAATGTAAATTACACTTCATTAAACACCATACTCAACCGAGAAAGATCATTCTGAATTACTTTCTTCCAGGGCTGTTTATTTACAAGATGATATTTAGCCGGACCATGTTGGTGTTTCGTAAAATTTTTACGAGGCGAATCGTTAACCCAATGCTCAACCCTCACACCTGAAGGACCAGGACGTACACACATACACTACAATTTAGCTTACCCAATTCACCTATAGCACATCACAAACCCACGCAAACAATGGGAGAACATGCAAACTCTACACAGAAATGCCAATTGATCCAGGCGGGACTCAAACCAGCGACCATCTTGTTCCTTTGGGTCCTTAGGTTTCACCCACAGTCCAAAAACAAACAATAAGTGAATTGCATAAACTAAATTTGCTGTAGTGCATGATTGTGTAAATGAGAGAATGTGTGGGCGTTTCCCAGCACTGGGTGTTCACCAGGTAGAGGTAGAAAAGGCATCTGTCACATAAAACATGCAATTGGTGGTTCATTCTGCTGTGGAGACTCAAGTGACCTATCTGAGGGAAAGTGAGTATTAGCACCACATGGTAATTATCACTTGCCAGTCATGATTGTACTTGTTGTCACTACCAGTAATATGACACCATCATCCTGTCATTTTTAGTTCACCTCGTGAGAAAGCAATAGGGTCCACAGGGTCATATCTTCTCCAGTGCCATCAAAATAGTCCTTTTGAGATTCACAATGCGTCATTTTGTGAATATACATCAGCTTGCTTTGCAACAAATCAATGTTTTCATCATTTCTGCTGCATTTCATATAGAAAATGATAGAAACTCTTGGATGTAGACTTAAGAGAGAAAAAAAAGCTCTGTAATTTTTCTCTCTCTATCTCTCCCTTCTCCTTTTAGCAGCTGCTTGCACAATCGATCCGTTTGAAATTGCTGCCCCTCAATTATGCAGCGTGTATGTTTTGAAAGCAAACATCCAATTTGTGAGCGGTTTTGCTTGACCTCGCTGTTGACGGGGCCGCTTTTGACCTCTGAACTCTGACATACTCTATCACTTTTTATTGGATGCTTTAGGATGTTTTTAAAGAGCACTGAAAGCTTGAATTCATCAGTGTGTAGCTTAAATACTGAGATGGATGCAGGGTGATGCAATCCAGCTACAAGCACAGCTGCTGTTTCCGAGTCTAGGCTTTCACAGGCCGTCTGCTGTTATATAAGAACGGGTATTTTAGTCAAATGAAATCTATTATTTTACAGACAATTATAAAAGCTAACAACTCTCTGGACTTTCTCATTTTAATCTATCACTGCGTTATCCACCTTGTAAAAGTTAGTGTGTATGTATACTGCAAGTTTAAAAGTGTAAAACAGTGACATTGAGGAACAATATTGTTGGAGTGACTTTCCGTGGATTTTTCCCCTAGCTGATAAATAATAAAACACTGACAGCCAGTAGGAATCCAGCAAACTGTAAATAGCTCAAGGTTTCAAAGTGACGTAAGACATAGCATACACATATTAATAGTTAAAGAAACTCTTGTTATTAGCAACACATGTGGCCATTAAAGTTTTAAGAGGCAATTAGTGTACAATGTGATTCAATACTCTAGTACTTATTGTGAAGTTCTTTCAGCCTTTGAATAGAAGTCAAACAAATAAGCTTTGCTGTGAAATACTTACAATGAACATCCAGGAATGATCCAAGTACACTCACCGGCAGTTTATTAGGTACACTTGTCCAACTGCTTGTTAACACACATTGCTAATCAGCCAACCACATGGCAGCAACTTAATGCATGTAGACATGGTCAAGACGATCTGCTGCAGTTCAAACTGAGCATCAGAATGGGATAGAAAGGTGATTTAAGTGACTTTGAACGTGGCATGGTTGTTTGTGCCAGATGGGCTGGTCTGAGTGTTTTAGAAACTTGATCTACTGGGATTTTCACACACAACTATCTCTAGGGTTTACAGAGAATGGTTAGAAAATTAGAAAATATCCAATAAGCGGCAGTTCTGTTGGCGCAAATACCTTATTGATGCCAGAGGTCAGAGGAGAATGGCCAGACTAGTTCCAACTATAGAAAGGCAACAGTGACTAAAATAGTGGTTATTTGAGTTACTGTTGCCTTTCTATAGCTGAAACTAGTCTGTTACCACAGAGTTATGCAGAAGAGCATCTCTGAACGCACGACAAGTCGAACCTTGGGGCGGATGGGCTACAGCAGCAGAAGACCACGCCGGGTGTCACTCCTGTCAGCAAAGAACAGGAAACTGAGACTACAATTCACACAGGCTCACCAAAATTGGACAATAGATGATTGGAGAAACGTTGTCTTGGTCTGATGAGTCTCGATTTCTGATGTGACATTTGGATGGTAGGGTCAGAGTTTGGCATCAACAACATGAAAGCAAGGATCCATCCTGCCTTTTATCAATGAATTAGGCTAGTGGTGGTGGTGTAATAGTGTTTTCTTGGCATACTTTGAGCCCATTAGTACCTATTGAGCATCATGTCAATGCCACAGCCTACACCCATGTCCATCCCTTTATGAACACAGCATACCCATCAGCTACTTCCATAAAGCACAAACCATCTTAGACTGGTTTCTTGAACATGACAATGAGTTCACTGTACTCAAATGACCCCACAGTCACCAGATCTAAATCCAATAGAGCACCTTTCGCATCATGGATTTGCAGCTGAAAAATCGGCAGCAACTAAATGATGCTATCATGTCATTATGGACAAAAATCTCTGATAAATATTTCTAGTACCTTGTTGAACCTATGCCATAAAGCAGGGGTCTCAAACTCGCGGCCCGCGGGCCATTTGCGGCCCTCAGTGCAATATTTTGTGGCCCGCGCCGACCGCTGTACACTGACAGAATCAGCGGAGCGGGGAGAGAGAGCGCTCCCCGCTCCGCTGATTCTATCCGTAGACAGCGGTCACTGGCATTCCCCGCCCGCCGTGTAAACAAAGAGGCGGGGATGCCGGTGACGTCACCACGCACCCCGCCCCTTTGTTAGACGCTGTGACGGGCGGGAAGTGTTAGGAGGGAACTCGCGCCGGCCAGAACCAAGGTAACCTGTTCCCGCCCCTGCCTGCCACTTAGCTACCTATCTGCAGCCTGCCACCTACCTAGCTATAGCCTGCATCTTATATATATTATAGGTAGATACAGACTGGTACAGACTGATGTGACTGGAGTGGGGTGGGGGTGTTTTATTTATACATATATATGCCTTTTTTAGGTGTGCAGTGCACATGCCCTTTTTAGTCTTGGATAGAAAGTGCCCTTCCAAAATGATCAAAAGTGCCCCCGCGACGTGGTACACCTTCGGTCCCGCCTACCAATCCCCCCCCCGCTCTTCCAAAAATTTACCTGCACATGCCCTTTGGACGGTCTCTGCACGGGCCTGGGTGAGGGAATGGAAGTTTTGAGTGAGTTCCCCCAAGCCATACTGAGGGTCTCAACGGCTTCCGCTCTAAAGCCAAATGTGGTTCAGATTTGTGAGAAGAAGCGCTGTCAAGTCTCTGGCAGCAAGAAGTAGGCAAAAGATGCCATGTTCAGAAGAACTGTTCATAATCTTCACTCAATGTTCTATTAATGTTCAGGACACTTCATGTTCAGAAGAAATAATTAAAACTGTTAACAATGACATTTGAGGACTTTTTTTTGTGAAATCCCTTATGCGGCCCAGCCTCACCCAGACTTTGCCTCCTGCGGCCCCCAGGTAAATTGAGTTTGAGACCCCTGCCATAAAGGATTAAGTCAGTTGTGAAGGCAACAGGGGGTCCAACCCAATACTAGTAAGGTGTACATAATAAAGTGGCCAGTGAGTGTATGTCTAAGACTATAGACTACATACAGTAGGTAATGCTGTGTTAAACTAGTTTGAATATATATATATATATATATATATATATATATATATATATATATATATATATATATATATATATATATATATATATATATATAGGCATGACACATGGACATAACAGTGCAGAATGTCTCCTTCAGCATTCTCTAGAACATTGTATAATCATTCATTTAGTTTTTTGTGCGTTCAAGTTTCTTACAAGCTGTTGACAAATTGCCAATTAAAAAGTGACATTCTTTATAACAATCTTAAAAATGAGAGACTGAGGGCAGTGGAATGACAAGAAAAGCTGACACTGCAAAATATGCAAGAGCAGTGGTCAAAGGCCGTTATGATAGAATTTTTAGAATGCCATGTTATCCACAAGATGTTGTAAAAGCTTTAAGAGCAGTCAAACATGTATGATATAATGTAGACGGATGCTGGTAGGCTTACATTTGCCACAGCCATTTATTTACTCATGCAGGTGAGTTATCAAAGGGTTATGTTAAAGAAATCCCCTTCTATATTGAAACCGACCATGTATGAAGCATTTCTTGGATGTTATGGAATGTGATGTCATAGAAAAAAAATGTAGATTTAGAATTTCCAGATGATGCCCTATAAGAGCCAGATTCTACAAATCGACACATATCTTGAAACAGTGATCATATGACCTTTAGGAATTTTAAATGTAACCTCATTCTAGCTTAATATATATTTGTTATTTATATAGTGGGGAAAATAAGTATTGGACATGTCACTATTTTGCTCAGAAAACATATTTCTAAAGGTGCTGTTGACTTGAAACGTTCCCCAGATGTTGATAACAACCAAAGCAATCCATATATGCAAAGAAAACAAATGTAATTAGTTTACAAATGAAGTATTATGTGTAATAAAATAAAATAACGCAAGGAAAAAGTATTAAACACATGAAGAAATGGAAGTGTAGAAAGGCAGTAAAAGCCCAGACAGCAGCTGAAATCTCTCAGTAGTTATTCAGCACACTTCTACCCTTCGTCATTGTAAACTAATATCAGCTGCTTCAGTCCAACATCTATATTAGCGAGAAGATGAAGATGAAACTACAGTGAACATTTCAGCAAGACAATAATCCAAAACACAGCCAAGAAAACTCTCAAATGCTTTCAGAGAAAGAGAATCAATCTGTAGAATGGCCCAGCCAATCACCAGCCTGTAAAAAACTCACACCTAGCCAACTCTTGTGACTTCTTTCCCCAAAAGAGGGTGGCTTAAAGCTGCCATCACCAAAAAAGCCTTTTATATAAAGTATTAAACATTTTCGTGTTTGTATTGTTTGGGTTTTTACCAAAACCTGCTTCAATTCCATGTCAAGAGCTCCTTTAGAAATATTATTCTCAGGAAAAAAACATGACAAGTTCAATACTTACTTCCCCCCCACTGTATATAGGAGCGTTTGTGAAATTTGAGATTCAATTAACAATTTAAGTTTGGGACATAGAAAATGCAGCTAGTGTTCCTTACTGACACCAATCATTTGAACAGTAAAGTTACTCAATAATCAACTCAATTATTTAAGGCACAATCATGCTTGTGGTTCTGAATATCAACACATCATCCTGAACAACAGTAATCTTGCTCAAGGCACATTGTATACTATCGTTTGATTAAGAATAGATGGGTTTAAATAATGCATTGTTTATGGGTGTTTTTTGCATTTGCATTTAAAACATGTATAAAGTTGCTGCCACTTAACTTGTCTCATTACCAGCACAAAGAACACTGTAAGTCACTTTTGATTAGATCATCTTCCATATGCATGAATGTAAATGAAATGTAAACAGAATATATTTTCTGCCCACAATCAGGTGATCAAGGAATCCTGCGTGGGCCAATTTCAGGGAAAGATCCCATGTTTTCTGAACAGGTAGGTGTGCTGCAGGGCTCCAGACTAGGTCTTGTTTGAGTGTGAATCTCTGTGGATGCTTCTTTTGTAATGAAGTATTGATGCAGTGGTGCTGAGAAAAAGGCAGGTGATAATTGGATTCTGTTCTGGGCCCCGCTGCACACCCCAGCAACACGTGTTTTTAATGAGCCTCTCTCTCTTTCTCAGTTCATTCTCTCTTCAGGCCTCCCCCCTTTTGTCTGTCTCTTATCAGTGGATGTGTTATAAGCACTTCTGTCTTTCTCTCTCTCCGTCAGCAGTGAGCTAGATGTGGCAGTGCCTTGTGACTGTTTAGGTAGGGTGGAGAGGAACTCGAGGGAACAGTGAGTCACAATGAGGCCTAATTTCACTTGTTCTCACTTGTCTAAAGCTGCTTTAGAAAAGGCTGATCGTCCAGATGTTGTGGTAATGTGTCTCAAAAAGAGCTTGGTTGACACCCTTTGTTTTTCACTTATTAGATATTGGTGCATTTCATTTGTGTAAACGCAGTAGTTTGGGATATGGAGAATAGAGAATGAACCGCCAACTATTCCGGCATATGTTTTTATGCAGCGAGTGCCCTTCCAGCAACACACCTTTCTGAACGACACTCAAATTTACCTGCCCTTAAAACCGAGTTCAAGTGGGTTGGAGATTCTTATGTCTTCTTATGTGATTCTTAGGTGTGAAGGCCTGATTGTCTTTGAACTTTCTAGATTTTAATGAGAGTAAAACTGAAATAATTGTGTTCGGCCTATCAAATTCTTCTAGGACACCAACAGTAAATCTTGGTAAATCAAGCTTTTCTGTGAAACCTTTTGTAAAAAAATCTAGGTGTTATCTTTTATGATGGTTTGAGTTTTGATAAACAGATAAATGCAGTGGTCAAATCCTGCTTCTTTCACTCTTAAAGAAAGTCAAACCTATTCTATCTACACTGCAAAAAATGCTTTTCTTGCTTAGAGGTTTTGGCTTATTTCTAGCTCAAATATATTAAAAAATCTTATTTCAAGGAGCATTTTCTAGACAATTAAAAAAGATTATCTTGATTTAAGAAATAATATGCCAAAACTAAGCGAGTTTTTCCTTATAAGAACCAACATAATCTTGTTTTTCCTTCTGGCGTAAGATTATTTTGATTACTCCATTGGCAGATTATTTTGCTTGTTTTAAGAAAAAACTCACTTAATTTTGGCCTATTATTTCTTAAAGCGAGACAATCTTTTTTGCTTCTCGGTTTAAGAGTTTAGAGATATTTGGACTGGAAACAAGATAAAAAGTCTGAGTGAGAAAAGCATTTTTTGCAGTGTGGAAGAAATTTTGAAAAAATAATTCATGCTTTTATTACTTCTAGGTCGGACTACTGTAACTGTTTTGGGATTAGTCAGACAACTCTATGCCATTTACAGTTAGTTCAAAATGCTGCTGCAATGCTTTTAACCAGTATCAAAAAACATGACCACGTCACACCAGTCTTAGGCTCTTGCACTGGTTGTCAGTGTAGTATTGTGTCACTTTTAAAATTCTTTTCTTGGTTTTAAAACTTGGTTGTTTAAACTTTTTGGTTAATCACTAAATGGCTTGGCCCTTTTTATCTGTTAGACATGTTGACTGAACATCAGCCCGGTTGGTCTCTAATCAAACCAGAGACTAATATGCATCCCTAAGTTAAGGCTGAAATGCAGAGGTGACTGGGCATGCCCCCTCTGTATTAGCTATATAATCTCTGTTTGTTTTTAAATCCAGGTTGAAAACTTGATTTGACATTTTATCATTGAAAACTGTTTGTTTTAGCTATAATTGTATATCTTTCTCTTTATGATGTGTATTGTGCAGCTCATTGGTCAACCTTTGGTTGTGTTTAATAGTGCTATATACATAAAATTGACATTGACATTGACAACCCAGTACAGGGAAACATCCATACACTCTTGCATTCACACTCACACACATACACTATGAACAACTTAGTTCATACAATTTACTTAAAGCGCATGTCTTGAGAAACAGGACCACCCAGAGGAAACCCACAGTGAGAACATGCGAACTTCACACCGAAATGCCAACTGGCCAAGCCAGCACTCGAACCAGTGACCTGCTTGCTGTGAGGCGACGGTGGTAACCCAAATGTTGTCCAAAATGTCTTGGTATGCTAAAGCATTAAGAGTTTCTTTTACATCTTTTTAGGGGCCTAGTCTATGAAGCTCTCAATGCACTGTTCTTGACCTCTTGAAGTTTGGAGGTGTGTAGCTATTGGACTAAGTTGGTGACTTTTGCGCTTGTGCTGATGCCAAACATGGTTTTAAGTGATGTACCACCTTGTTCCAGATTGGTTTCACTCACTCACACACTTACATTCTTCGGCTTAGTCCCTGATTTCTCAGGGTTTGCCACAACAATGAACCGCCATTTACTCAAGCATGTTTTATGCAGCGGATGCCCATTCACCCATGCACTCTCTCATTCACACACCTACACTCATACACTACAGCGAATTTTGTTTACTCAGTTCACCTATACCCAATATCTTTGGACTGTGGGGGAAACCAGTGCACTTGGAGCAGGGGTTTCCAAAGTCGGTCCTGGAGGGCCAATGTCGTGCTGACTAGCTCCAACTTGCTTCAACACACCCGCCTGGAAGTTTCTAGTATACCTTATAAGAGCTTGACTAGCTTGTTCAGGTGTGTTTGATTAGAGTTGGAGCTAAACTCTCCAGGACACCGGCCCTCCAGTACCGAGTGTGGACACCCCTGACTTAAAGGAAAGTCATACAAATACAGAGAACATGTAAACTCCACACAGAAATGCCTCCTGGCCTAGCCTGGACTTGAACCAGTGACCTTCTTTCTGTCAGGCCACTGTGCCATTGAGAAAATTTCATAAATGACTTATTGCACAGGTGCTAATCATGCTATCATGCTGAACTCAATTAGCTGCTGAGAGTGACCCATTGTTTCAAAAATGTTTTTAAAAGCAGTCTACAAACTTAGATGTTTGATTTTACAAACCTGTGGCCATGGAAGTCATTAGAACACCTGAATACAATGCTTTGGAGGGGTTTCACCAAAAACCTTCATCAAAATAGTGTACAGTGGCTATGGAAAGTATTCAGACCCACTTCAATTTTTCATTCTTTGTTATATTGCAGCCATTTGCTAAAATTATTTAAGTTCATTTATTCCCCTTATTAATGTACACACAGCACCACATATTGACAGAAAAACACAGACTTGTTGATATTTTTGCAGATTTACTAAAAATGGAAAACTGAAATTTCACATGATCCTATATATTCAGACCCTTTGCTCAGTATTTTGTAAAAGCACCCTTTAGATCAAATACAGCCATGAGTCTTTTTGGGAAGAATTAGATACGTTAGTTAGATACGTTAATGGACAGCCATTTTTGGATCTCTCCAGAGATGCTCAATTGAGTTTAAGTCAGGGCTTTGGCTGGGTCATTCAAGAACAGTCACAGAGTTGTTGTGAAGCCAGTCCTTCGTTATTTTAGCTGTGTGCCTAGGGTCATTGTCATGTTTTAAGTTAAACCTTTGGCCCAGTCTGAGATCCTGTGCATTCTGGAGAAAGTTCTCGTCCAGGATATCCCTGTACTTAGCCACATTCATCTTTCCCTTGGTTGGATCAAGTCATTCCGTCCCTGCAGCTGAAAAACACCCCCACAGTATGATGAGCTGCCACCACCATGCTTCATCATTGGGACTGTATTGGACAGGTGATAGTGCCTGGTTTTCTCCACACATACAGCTTAGAATTAAGGCCAAAAAGTTCTATCTTGGGCTCATCAAACCAGAGAATATTTTTCTCACCATCTTGGAGTCCTTCAGGTGTTTTTTTTTTTATAGCAAACTCCATGAGGCTTTTATGTGTCCTGCACTGAGGAGAGGCTTCAGTCGGACCACTCTGCCATAAAGCCCAGACTGGTGGAGGGCTGCAGTGATGGTGGATAACTTTCTTCCATCTTCCAGCTGCATCTCTGAAGCTCAGCCATAGTGATCTTTGTGTTCTTCTTTACCTCTCTCACCAATGCTCTTCTCCCTCAATAGGTAAATTTGGCCACATCTAGGAAGGGTTCTGGTCATCCCAAATTGCTTTCGTTTAAGGATCATGAAGGCCACTGTGTTCTTGGTAACCTTAAGTTAAGCAGTTCCTTTAACCTCATGATTTTCATTTGCTCTGACATGCACTGTGAGCTGTAAGGTCTTATATAGACATGTGTGTGCCTGCCTTTCCTAATCAAGTCCAATCAGTTTAATCAAACACAGCTGGACTCAACTTTAGGTGTAAAACAATCTCAAGGATGATCAGATTGAAAGGGTCACAGGAAAGGGTCTGAATGGTTATGACCATGTGATTTTTGAGTTTTTCTTTTTTAATAAATCTGCAAAAATATCAACAATTCTTTATTGTTTGTTCTGTCAATATGGGGTGATGTGTGTACATTAAGGGAAAAAAAGGACTGAAAGGTCTGTTATATTGCAAAATTTAAGAGGGTCTGAATACTTTCCGTGCTCACTGTAAACAGATTTAAATGAATTTGTATCAATTTGCATTTAAAAAGACAAATTACCAAAGCTCATCTATTAAAAGTTGCTTTCATCAATAAAAAGACCACCATAAACCAATTTGGATAAAAACATCCACCCAACGTGTGATGTAATGTAAATAAAATGTATTTCTCTGACCTAAAGCTGGTCCACACAGAATCTCAAGCAAGTCTGCAAAACTGGAACAGCAAGGTCATAAATATTACCCTTCCCTTCCATTTCAATTGAAATATTAAATATATTATCTAATGTTGGAAATGTGGAGAGAAAAAAAGAAAACCGAGTACATCTGGGCCTGCCTGGAGGGCTGTGCGACCTTCTGTGAACACATACATTATCCAAAGACTGCCTTTATTCAAAAAGACTCGCAGTGCTTAACAGTTAACTCTACAGTCGAGCGTCTTTTCATCTCCTCAAGAGCGCTCTGCCACAGAGAGGATGCTTTTTCTTCAGGACTTATATTGTCTTAATCCCCGGGCCTAATCCGACTTGTGTCAAGACGCCGCGGTCTTCGTGAGTCCAGGCTCGGCTGAACTGAAGGATTTAACACATTAGTATTAGACTCCCTATTCTCTTGAATCGCTCTCTGGGGCGGGAAAACCAGCAGCAGGTTGAACCCCGCCAATGTAAAAGCCAGTGACAATGAAAGCCAAGCAGCATGTAATGGTGGTGAATTTTCATCTGAAAGCACTGGAATATGATTATACACTCCTAAATGGGTTTAAGACACATCTAGAACAAGGTTGTGAAAAGCGTATCGCCATAAATGGGCATCTGGAGAAGCGTTTAAGGCTGAAGGGACAGTTAAATCAGGGACGTCTGCTTTCAATCTGAACATGAATTTTTTTCTTCACAATAGTCTTGTTGTAGAGGAGTTTGGAAGTGCTTCTTACAGTTCGGAGGCCTGTTCTTTTTAGCTTGCCAGTGTGTGATTGACGGCAGATATCTGCTATTAAAGGATGTATAGACTCTGATAAACCATTAAATACAGCACAGAACAGTTTGGGGCTCTTTTTTTTGTAGATTTATGTTCCAATTTTCTGCCATTAACTTATCGGAAATGCACTGTAACTGAATATGGCATTTTTATTATACAGGGTTGGAAAGTAATAAACTGTAAGTTACAGTCCATAGCCCCATAAACTCTAATGGACTTAATAAATGAATTAGATCCAGGATTCGTAGAGCACACATATCAGTCTAAGTAACAGAACCAACTCAGATTCTGTTCGACATGTCCTTAAAAAAAGGGCAATTCAGTTCACAGAGAAAAGTTTTCCTCATTTGCTCATCCTTGTGTCGTTCTTCTAAACAAGTATGGTGTTGATATTTTTTTCTGCTGGAACAGTATGTTTTAAGGAATTTTAATGATGGACTGTATACAACATCACATAAAATGGTAAAAATGCTTTTTATTATTAAACAGGTCGAGGAGTTGGGGAGTAGCCTTGATATACACAGCTATGGAATAAGTTAAGAGACCACTTGAAAATTTTTTCAAGTGTTTTTACGAATTTATTAAGTTTTTGAGAAAAACGGTAATATTAGTTTTACTGTATAAAGGTCTGAAATATCTATTTTAAAAAGTCATTTAGAGCTTTAAAAAATAAATAAATGCAGTTGGTCAAAGTAAGTGTGTTATGCGATCACTTTTCTGCGTGAGTCAAAATGCATTTCAAGAGTTCACATTTAGCCAATGATTGATTAAAAAGCATGTCTCCCAGGTGAGAGCCCTGAGCTCATAAGATCCTCGAGCCCAGGGCTCCCTTCTGTTTGCAGGGTGAGAGGGGAGTTTGAGCTCAGGTAGGTTTCGAGAACTCCTCTGCTTATTTATGGCTACTGACAAATAAGGGACTGCTTTGGAGAGATATACTGCTGACTAGGAGCTCATCTGTGGTGCCAATTTAGTTTGGTCATTTAACATATGTCGCATGTTTTTGGACTGTGGAAGGAAACCGCAGAACTCAGGGAAAAAAAACTCCACGTGAGTATGGGGAGAACATGCAAACACTGCACAGAAATGTCCACTGGCCTGTTAAAGACTTGAACCAGTTACATTCTTGCTGTGGGGCAACAGTTCTAACCACTGGGCCGCCATGCTGCCCTATCAAGGAAAAGGGAGGAAGGGGAGATTCTTCAAGATGAAGATGAGTGAGGTAAGAAATTTACC
Source organism: Danio rerio (assembly GCF_052040795.2). Classification (NCBI taxonomy): domain Eukaryota; kingdom Metazoa; phylum Chordata; class Actinopteri; order Cypriniformes; family Danionidae; genus Danio; species Danio rerio. Next base: position 32,478,031 of record NC_141039.2, on the reverse strand, counting down.
TGGTTATTTATAGTGAGTTAGGAATCATCTGATTGGTGATTTATGCGTTAGCTAATGCGGAACCAGCCGTGGTCAATCATAAGCACGTGGTCCTCTCGACATTAGTTAATACAAACGGTATTTCTGCTACAGTTTTTATTTGTACGCTACAAATATTAAATTCAATTTGTGTATTACATATTTTATTTAATTTCACAACTTATTAAGCATTAAAATTAGTATGAAATTTAAAATTTTAACAACAGTGGTTGGAAATGGCATAAATGTAAATGATACAATTTAATTATATATATATATATATATATATATATATATATATATATATATATTTTTTTTTTTTACCAAACTTTGCTTAAATAATAATTTTAGCAAAAGAGCCTCTAGAGATTGTGACCAGTAAAGTGATGATGCCAACCATAGAGGACTTCTAGATGTCTCCATAATCCTGGACCAGGTCGTATCCTGAGCAGATGCTGTGGTGGTTATGGAGGAGTGGAGGGGATGAGACCGATACCTGAAAGACCCCAGTTACAGACAAGTCTCTGCATTGATCCTGTCGGCCACCCTGAACACCCGCTGCGGACTTACTCACACCTGCAGCCTCTCCATGATGGATGTCCAGTGTTCTCCAGCGCTTAGACTGGACACTTTCGTCAATTGGTGAAGTTTTGTTCCGCACCGCTGTCACCACTGGTCTGCGTGGTTTGTGACTTGTGGAGCTGCACATACACCACACTGAGCTTAACTGAACTGAACCTAAACTCTGAAAACTGGACTGACATAGTTTCAATTTACTAGAACTTGTATGTTTAGCTGCTTTGACACAATCTACATTGTAAAAGACCTATATAAATAACGATGAATTGAATTGAATTAATTTTAATTAAGAATGCAAATTTGAATAAAGAAACCCATTACCTTTCAAAATACATTTTGCTACTGATATGCTTCCATAGTTTTAAAGGTTTATAAAAGCAAACGTAACAATTTCCAACAATATTGTTAACGTAATGAAAATAATTTTGAATCTTTCGTTTTCAGGCAGATAAACAAAAATTAACCACAAAACATCATCCTCATTTTCATGTTCACTACAACATCAGTAAAATCACCCCATACTATTTTCTATGCTAACAGCTGAGATCTTTTAAAACCTTGTGCGCTCGCCCTCTCCATTTTAGTTAAAGGGTCACGTAACACAAAAACACATTTTTTGAGCTGTTGACAGTCGTATATGTGTCCCACACTGCTAAAAACACTATTAGGACACATATATTTCACTAAAAAGTGTAAATTGGTTGTTTTTGCATTATTTCAAGCAAATTCGTACTTCCGGTTTGAAATTAATTTTTGAAGCTGCGTCACGGCTATGAGATAATATTGTATTCCAGCGTGCAGACTGGACATCTGTGCCAGAGTGTGTCTTATTACGTCTTACAGTGTGTTGCATTAATGCATGAGTAAGGCTTGGTTCAAACCAATCAGCGTGCTCTATTTTGCAACTTCATTAATATTCATTACTGTCATAGTGTTTAGACGACAGAGACGCCACGTTGTGTTGGCAAAACAAGCGTAAAGTGTTGCTTTTATAGTTTGCTGCAGTTAAGTTTTGTTTTCATTTTCTCTCTGTGAGAGCTCAGCTGGAGTCACGTGTGGATTATCAGTGTAGGCGACACTCGACAACAATAACTTACGTGTCTAAGGAGGCACATTGTTTACCTGAGAGCTCTTCTCATCTGCAAACGCTGAGATCCGGATTAGCTTGTAGTCTCCTCTTAATAAAGACGCGGCTCTAGTTGCTGGTGATTGTCCTGTCTCTATGATTTAGTAAGTGAGCGACCAGCGCTCTTAGTTTATTCAGTTTGCTTGTATCGAACAAACTATTGCACCGAGTGTAAACATGTTAGCACCACAACCAAACTTTAACCTCGTTTAGGATTTTCACCGCATTTTGTGACCGTAATAACACACGCGGCTTTCTGACACTACCTGCTGTGTACATCTAAGTTTCCGGGAAATGCTGAGTTTTTTTTTTTTTTTTCATATTCGCCGTGCGGTATCAAACATTGCATGAAAAGTACACGCTTAGAGTAGTTCCTCGAATCAAATATCTCGTTTGTCGCGAGGGACATTAATGAATTCCATGAATGAAAGAGCCAAACTGCAGTTAAAGTCTACCATTTAATAATTTGGCAAATAATTTGACTACAGATGTCCATGTAAACACAGTCCCTTTCTCCCCTGTGTGTGTGTGTGTGTTTTGACTCAGAAAGTCAGCGCGCCCAAATAGACACTCCCACACCATCCCTCTTTTCTTTCTCCGACACTCCCCACTAAACAGAGCTGGACACGCCCACTTTTCTGACTTTTTCCAAAGTAGAGGTGTGAAAACACCCTGCTGAAACGAGGGGGTTTCATGGCCCTTTAAGCAGCACCTGTGTTTGTGCATGAAAGAACTGCTGAGAAAGAGCCAGACTAAAGGAGAGACCTAGTTTACTTCACTGTGCTCATCTAACTCCCAACATGCAGAGTCATTCATCTCAAGCACACCGAAACTCTTCCTTTTGTATGTGGCCTGTTGACCTTTTCTGCTTCTAAACGAACCATTGCCTGCCCACTTCACCACTTGTCATGGTGTATTCACGTTAATATAGAGACAAGGTGAAACCTGCCTTTCACAAGTACTCATTTGGGAGTCAATCATTAGTCAGAACATTTAGTCAGACAACAATATTCAGATATTAGCACGATTCAGACACTAATCTTACCAATGATTACCTTAAACACAAAATTATTGAGCATGCGTGGAGAACACATATCAGTCTAAGTGATAGAGGCAACTGAGATTCTGTTTGACTTGTTCTTAAAAATCTCCTTCCATATCATCCCATTGTGCATTTTGAGTATGCTTTACACAGGTGAGTGGGCTTGACAAACCACCTGTGGAAACACACTCTCCATATGCAACGGATACTACTTTTCAAGCTGTTTGGACAGACATGTGTGTAAGTATAGTGTATAGACCTTCATATTTGGGTGATATAAACACACCCAGTTAATTTAGTGTGTGTGGTTATTAGTCTCGGTGTACAAGCTCGACACTTGAAACTAGCACACAGTTGGCTGAAAAACTATACAGAAACACAAATGATTTTGTACTCTCTGCTTGGTCTGTGTCCGAGTTGTACATATACAGCTGAATGCTGATCCTTCTCTCAGTCTGCCTGTCTGTTGCAAACACAGAGCATGGGAGCTCTTGGCTCCGCCCCTTGTTACGTTGGGGCGGGAAGCTGAAACTAATTTTCATGTGAAGCAACACACCCCTAAAACAGCAAGCTGTGTACACACCCACAACATAACACTTTTAAACACATTATAATAAAAACATCTGAACTGTGTGTTGAACTGAACCTAAACTGGCACACTCAGAAGAACCATAATATTAATATTAAATCATAAAAAAGGGGTAAAACATGTGCCCTTTAAACCTTCCACCTTACAAGGACTCAACAAGGACCTTTTGGTCTTTTCTGGGAGAACTAACAAAACAGGACAGTGGTTTGAGATGGGTCTGAAATACAGAAGACTTCCGGGAAAAATGGGAGTGTCGGCAGGTATAAAATAATCACAAGTTTACATTTTTATTGTTAGTTTGCCATCTGTTATTGTTACATTTACTTGTAGCCATTGAATATTTCAGCATATTTGCTCTACTGATTAAGCATAGAGTGCCTGTGAGAAGATCCCTATGGTATCCTAAAAGGTACAAGTCATGGTAGATGCACAAGCATAATGCAGTATGGATAAAGATGGTGATGTAGATTGAAAACAATCCAAAAGGATTGTCTTTGGGAACTGTATGAGGAGAAAGGGCTTTTTCAATACACTGAAGGTTGTTTCCACAGTTGAATGTCTGACTTCAGGTCTCCAGCTGATATTAAGCACACATGAAGGGGAAAGACTTTCTGTGTTTCATGACATTTTTAGGCTTGTCTTTGAGGGATAAAGTTTCATTACTCAGTCATGGAATCAATTAATGTCTTCAGATGTATAATATATTCAGGGATGCAGACGGAAGTATGCAGGCATTCAGAAAATTATGCATTCATTTCACTGCTGATCAACAGTAGGACTAATACAGCATTTCAATAAATCCTTTAGCAAAATATATTGAGTATATTTGTACCCCACTGTACCCCAAAGTCATGGGGATGTTGCAGTTTGTTTGGAAATGAAAACTGGGTTAATGTCAATGTCCAATGTCCAACCTAAAATCAACCAAATACCAATGTCTAATGATGTTACAGCTTGAAGTTTTGTGGACGTTACCACTATGACATCTATCAGACATTGGATTATGGTTGCCTTAACTGATAAATAAATGTCAGTATTTGACCTCAATATGAAGTCGGTTTAAGATGTTGGCTCGACGTTGGATTTTGGTCACTTTCCCACACAACCTAAAATCAACCAAATATCAACGTCATTTGACGCTGTTATTGGACATCAAAATAATGTTGTTCTTAGACGCTGGCTAGACATTGCATTTTGGTCAAGTGACATCACGACCTAAATATAACCTAATATGGATATCAATTGCTAACATTTTCCAACATTTTTCATTCATTACTTAGAAATTCAAGCTAATTGTAAGTAATTAAAACCATTAAAAGGTAAACAAATGAAATCAATTTTCATTGTATCAACCAATCAATTCAGTCAACCAATTATTGAAGAAAAATACTCCTCAGTTGTCATTTAGGAATAACAATAAAGCCATCTAATAGACTCACTGAATAATACCTAACAAAAGTGCCAGCCACAACATCAGTCATCTCTTGCTATTTTCTATGCAGTGTGCATCAGACAGTTAATGAATGGACTTCATGCTTTCTAAAGCTACACTTACCGCCGCTGCGACACCATTGAAATCAGTCCTTCAGCGGCCACGCTAATGTCTCACGCCAGGAATAATGGTAATTTTACCATTATGCAGATTGCTATAAAACTCCTAACCTTTTCTTTGGATAATCTTGTATGCGTGTTCATAGTGTGACAGAATCCACACAGTGTGACTACGCATGCTGAAGACTAAAGTGGATGTTATAACAGATGAGATTAGGGTCACTGCCCTGCCTTTCAGGTGCTGTTTGATTTTGAGAGCTTTTATCTCTCGTAATCCCTTCCGCACCTCATTTAATGTACACGGACGAGGCTTCATAATGATATACCGCGATCTGTGCATTCAAGACACGGTAAACACTCTGGTCCAGATAGGATATTTATTGCTCGCTTACTTCAAGGAGCATCCTTTAAACTCTGCCAGAGTAGTTATCATCCTCTGAGAGAGCAATGGTATCAAAGGCGACCGGTGTTCAGTCCGCTGCTGTGCTGGCTTCATTTTGAAGAGCTCTCCTTGTGAAGTGCTGACTCAGTGCACCTGAGTCTATAGGCACTTGATTGAGTCCAGCCATTATGTTACACACTCTCAAAGAAAGTCCTCCATCTCGCCGAGGACACACCGGTAATGAGATAATTCACTGGCTGCTGTCACGTTTCATTCCAGCCGGACAGAAGTGGAGATTAGAAAGAGGTTTTTGTAATGTAAATAGGAGTGTTTGTTTCTTGGTAACGACCTTAAAGAGAAAAAATGCTTTGGTTTGTATGAAAATTGATACAAAATGCTTAATAAAGTCACAGTTGAAGTCAAAATTATTAGCCTTCCTGTTAAATGTTAATTCATTTTGTATTTTTTATGTTTAACTGATGTTAACAAATTTTTTTCAACACATTTCTGAACATGCAGTAGGTAGTGCTGTCGCCTCACAGCAAGAAGGTCGCTGGGTTGCTGGTTCGATCCTCGGCTCAGTTGGCGTTTCTGTGTGGAGTTTGAATGTTCTCCCTGTGTTCGCTGATTTCCTCCGGGTGCTCCGGTTTCCCCCACAGTCCAAAGACATGCAGTACAGGTGAATTGGGTAGGCTAAATTGTCCGTAGTGTTTGAGTGTGTGTGAATGAGTGTTTGTGGATGTTTCCCAGAGGTGGGTTGCGGCTGGAAGGGCATCCGCTGCGTAAAAACCTTCTGGATAAGTTGGCGGTTCATTCCGCTGTGGCAACCCCAGATTAATAAAGGGACTGAGCCGACAAGAAAATGAATGAATGAATGATTTCTTTTATCGTTGCCATGATGACAGTACACAATATTTTACTAGATATGTTTAATATACTAGTATTCAGCTTAAAGTGCCATTTAAATGCTTAATTAGTTAATTAAGTTAACTAGGCAAGTTTGGGTAATTGGGCAAATTATTGTTTCCCTGAGAGTGTTGCTTTGTTGTTTCCAATGAGAGGAGGATGGGGTCATTTTAAGCTCTCTTGCACCACACCCAGAATAATGTGCTTTTCATTCTTACGAACTTTTACAACGAACAAGCACATGTTTGAATACATTCATAACCGCGTTTGTGTCATTCTTAAAAAAAACGCTAAAATAAAAAACGCTAAATTTCACTATCTATAATCCATAATAATAACTCCTGTATAGCTGTTCCACAACATTCTGTTACTCAATGACACTGGAATACGCTGCCAGAAAAGTCTAGTGGCTGGGAATGGGCTTTTTACAGTGTCCCGCTATAATGTTAGTGTTGTTTTTGTGTGTTTACTAAGATGAATATGGCCACAGTGTAAATGCACAGTACAGTTACAATTTTATTGCCACATTAGATCATTACAATAACATGATATATGCCTTCAGTGATTTCCTGAATACAAATACAAAACAGAACACAACTGGAATAACTACAGCAGTCATGATCGTTTGTTCTCATGCGGAGCAAGAGATTGCGATGACATATGTGTGCAGGTGCTGTAGTGGTGTCCCATTTTTTAGGGGTACATTTTGAAGCCCTCCCTCTTCACACTTTGTTCCAAGGGCCAAGGGGAAAGGGTAGGGGTGAAAAAATAGAATTGGGATCGGGCCTAAGTCTATGTGTAAATAAATGCCACACTGTTATACACCAGTGTATAATAATAACAATGTATTTTCATTTTGTTTATATGGAATGAGCATTACAAACACTGTGGTAAATTTCTATTTTTAACAAGTACCAGAAAGGTCATACAGTTCAGAACAACATGAGTTTCTCCACTTTAAATTTGAGCAGTGCTTATTTCCGATTCTTTCATTTATAGCTTAAAAACAAATGTTATCTCATGCATTTCAAAAACACAGCATAGTAGAAATGTGCCATGTACTGTGAACTTTACACCACCATTTGAAGCCTCTCTCTGAGACTGAAACTATCAAAGTAAAAATGAAACATGGCGTTGTTTTAAAAAGCCAAATGGTTGTGCTGTTAAATGTTTAACCCGATGCGAGTCTTCCGGCAGTGTAATCTTGAAAACATTTCTCTCCAGTCGTGTTTAGCACCCTGTACCAGAGACCCAAGAGTGGGAGAGTGTGTGTGATAATGCACTTCTTGTGTTCCCTTGACTTGCTGTTTCCACTCTTTCGGGGTGGTGTTACTATGACAGGCGTACTGAAGTATTTAAACTGATTTCCTCAAGTCCGTACTTACTTCATTACTGCTGGCATGGTGACATGATGTAGCGTAATGAAGCCAGCCTTGGTGCGGAGTCCTCATGTCTCCCTCCAGGCCTGATTCTGGTGTCACTGATGTCTCTAGCTGTGTGCCAAAGCCTAGCTTAGCGTCTACACATGGAGCTGACTTCGAACTGAAATAAAACCTCTTAAAGTGTCTGATTTAGAGTGGTGAAATTTAGTGTGGATCTTGTGCATTGCAATCTGAAAAACAGAGCTGTGTGTTAGAATGGTGTTAAACTAATTATATCTTAGCCTACTCTAAGAAAGCACACACTTGTATATGGTAGAACTATTTGAATTAGATTTTAAAAGTATTTTTTTATATTGAGTATAAAATTCATATTTGGATTGAATATTTATTCCTACTTTTCCATTTTTTTCTTATTTTTTTATATTATTATTTTAATGTTAATTAATGTTAGTTTTTGATGTTTCATTTTTTTTTCAGACACTCTTACTTTAAAGTTTCATTCATCTGATACTGTTTTTCATTTTCTGTGTTTAGTTCCTGTTTTGTTGGTTTCTAGGGGTGTTTCTCAATTCCAAAACGCAGAGAACGGACTTGTGTTCTTGTGGAGACCAGTCTTGCTAGGTGTCCTCAGAAGAACGAACTCGGGAGACCACGAGAACAGAGATAGCGTCCTGTGAAAAATGAGATGCTGCGTTCTTCCTGATGGTCACGTGACCTTCACGAGTTTTAAATGGTAAATTATTTAAACATCACAGCATTCATACAATGATTTACTGTTTTACCCCTTTTCAAAATATATACTCATAAAAACATTATAAACACACATTGCACAATACAAATAAAACCGTTTTTTAATACGAATTTCAGCAAACAAACACCCTTAATGTGTTTATTTCTTTATTAAGATGTCCATGGTAATGTTTACTTTCACCGTTTCATTTAGGGAAACTCCTGAGGTAAATAAGTTATCACTCTGAACTTTAATAATAAATCTAGATAAAATGCTGCGTTTCCCACCTCCAGTCGCAATGACTTCTGGGACTTCAAGAGCGAGTTCGGTGCTCAAGTCTGCATCGGTGCGTCCTCCATATCAAGATCACATCTGGAAAGTTTCACGCGTCCTCTGTTCTTGCGGTCTTGAGTATTGGAACTGAACTTTGGCAGCTGATGATGGTGTTACATGAGAACACGAGGACACAAGACCGCTGAAGAACGCATATTGAGAAACAGCCTAGGTTTCTGGTACTTTTTTAAAACTAAAAACAGAAATCCTTTTATGTGTTTTGGGCATGCATTTAGCACTTTGAGTGCTGAAATGCACTTTGGAAACAGGGTTTAAAGTGCTTGAAAACAGTGCTGGTATTGTCCTTGTCTAAATCTTTCAGAAAATGTGGCTGCATGAAAATGGTGACATCATGTTCAGTAGACTATACAAAAAATACTTTGCAAAGATAATAACCAACCCAGGCTCATTCTGATTACGTACCACTATATACATTTCTAGAGAGCACCACATTTGTCCCAGGAGCTTCTTGTTTTTGCTATGCGTTTTTGCAGTTTTTGTCAGAGGTTACTGTGTACACTTTCTAAGATCTCAAATTTCTTCTGCGAGTGCCATTCACGACTGCTGTTGTCCATCAGAGGCCGCTGTCAACTGACTGACTGACTGACCGATCCTTCCACCCACCAACCTTTCCTAAACACAACCAACAGTGTTTTAAAAAGCACCGATTTACCAGCGCCAACCCACTTCCCTAAACCCAACCAAAATTGTTTTGAAAAGCAATCCAGAAAAAGAAAATCCCTTGCGGCAGCCTGATGTTTACTACATTTTCTCACCCTGTTATTTATTTGTTTGTTTTATTTTTTGTCTTTTGTTTTTGTCTTACCTGCTTTCTGGAACCGTTCTTCGCTGGACTCGAATGCCATCAAGGTCAATTCTGCTCTGCTTTTTAAATCCTCCAACATACGCAACAAGACAAACGTTGGTAAGCTATACGTTCCTCTGGCTACATAATTCGCGATCTCTGGAAATGTATAAAGGGCAACGTTTTCAGAATGGGCCTATTTTGCAACTATCAATGTCTTACTACATGAGTGTATGTGCACATATAAATATGTCTTTACAAAATGACATTACCAACAACTTGCTTGGCTGTACAGTATTAATAATTTTTGTCGAAAAAGATGTGCTCTTAAATGATTTAGGCAACGTATTGCCTGTTTTTATACTTCAAAGTATGGTTTCTTTCATATGTTGTCATCTGTTGCTTTGGTTACTGATTACGTGTCACACCTGTGCCTTATTTAGCTGTCGTCTTTCATGCCATATGTTTTAGTCCAGTTTGTTGGTTCTTGTCATGTTTATTTTGGTTTACATTGATTGAAGATTACAATTTCACCAACTTTAAACTTTATAAAAAATAATTCTGCATAGTATATAGATTTAATGAGATACTTTACCCAAAAATGAAAATGACCTCTCAATTAACTTTTCATCATGCAGTTTTAAATGAAAACGAGTTTCTTGCTTTTGTTGAACACGAAATTAGATACAGTTGAAGTCAGAATTATTAGCCCCCTGTTTATTGTTTCCCCAAATTTCTGTTTAACGAAAAGAAGTTTTATCTACACATTTAATAATTAATTTAAATAATTAACTCATTAATTTTATCTTTGCCATGACGACAGTAAATCATATTTTACTGGATATTTTCAAGACACTTCTATACATCTTAAGTGACATTTAAAGGCTTAACTAGGTTAATTAGGTTAACTAGGCAGGTTAGGGTAATTAGACAAGTTATTTTAAAATGATGGTTTGTTCTGTAGACTATCGAAAAAAATTAACTCAAAGGGGTCAAATAATTTTAAAATATTTTTTTAAAAATTAAAAGTTGCTTTTATTTTATTAAAAATAAAACAAATAAGACTTTCTCCAGAAGAAAAAATATTATCAGACATAATGTGAAAATTTCCTTGCTTTGTTAAACATCACTTAGGATATATTTAAAAAGAAAAAAAAATACTGACTTCAACGTATTTTGAAGAATGATTGTTGCTGGCACCTGTGGAAATAAAAATAATCTAGTTCCAGACGACACAGTGCCTCAGTGGTTTCCCCTACATGTACAGTCCAAACACAATGGCTGTAGGTGAATTGAATTGACTAAATTTGCCATAGTGTATGAGTGTGGAAGGGTATCAGCTGTGTAAAACAAATGCTGGATAAGTTGGCGGTTCATTCCGCTGTGGCGACCCCTAATATATAAAGGGACAAAGCCGAAGGAAAAGGAATGAATGAATAATCTAGTTCTAAATGACCAATAATATATATGTAAAACAGAAAAGGTAAAAAATAAATTGTTTCACATTATCAGGTAAAAAATTATGACATTACCCTATTGTCATATATATATATATATATATATATATCGGGCAGGGTCCCAAATGGCTGATTGGCTTAACACCTATCTGCGGAAATGCTGTTTACCTGGCTGGCTCGAGTACTTCATTTGCATGCTTTGTTTAACCCCCTCCATCTTATCACGGCCCCCTAAAATGTATTTACTGTAACTTACCTGCACTGTGTTTGGTTTTTCAGTGATGACAACAGAGTTCTCATTAAAGGATTCTGCTTTGAAAATACCTTAAAAAGTCTCCTGGTATATCTCTTCTTCAATTCACAACACAGCCATTGCCTTCCATAGAAGGAAAAATAAATAGAAAATCATTGGGTGTCAGCTACAGCATTCTTAATTCTTCATCTTTTGTGTTTAACAGAAGAAAGAAAATGACGACAGAAGTTTCATTTTTGGATGAATTAACCCTTTAAGTACTTTAAATGAGTGCACACAAATAGATTTGTTTAACTTTTTAGTGACTAGAAGAACTGCAGATTGGATTATCTTCTTTTTGCATAAAAAGGAGATGAAGATTTTAAAAGGAAGGACACAATGAAGACACACAAAAAAGAGATATATAATCCTCTTGATTTGTTTCAACATATTGTCCCCATAGGACAGTGGTCCTCATACTTTGCTTTTCAGGACTGATCTTCCATGGGACATTGTCTATCTGTGTTGAGGCTGGATTTGCTTTGTGACAGATGGCATAATCCAGCTGTATTATTCAAACGACCTTGAATTCGCTCTTTGATGGCTCTCTTTCCGCGCTTGCATAAATCCACACATAATCACCAGTTGACTCATATTTGCTTGGGGAGATCAGTGTTTCATATCCGCAACAATCCTCCAGCCATTTCCTTTTAAGTAACGATTTTAAAGGTCTTATGTAACCATTATATCAAGATGTGGACGTCTAATACATCATGGGGTTGGAAGAATTTGTAAAAAATCTCTCTGTGTCTGTTTTGTTTTCGTCTTGTCTGTCTTTCTTGATGTGCCCATCTGCGCTGGACAAGCAGAGAGACGCCCCCGGCTTCCTCACATAAAAGTCCTCACCCGAAAAGTTCTAGCGTTTGGTGCGGGCAGGCAGAAAACTATAACAAACATTGCATCCTAATGCATTGTTCATCATCTCTGTTTGCTTGACTGCTCACTCTGAGCGAGAGGGGTCAACCAAATGAATACACCAAGTACAGCAAGAAACTAGGACAAAAGTTGGACTTCAGTGATAGTCAAGCACATTAACATTTTCATTTCCATTTCACGCTTGGCAAACGCCTACATGCTATAAGCAAAGTATAAGAAAGTTTTATGAGAAGCAGTGGTGTGTATGAAGTACTAAACCAACTATCATTGCCAACATCTTTGACTTTTGACAATTTATTATAAGCAAAGTTCCCTGGAGTGACAAGAGGTTAAACTCCTTGTTGGCTTTTTGGCTAAAGTCACCATCAAATCTAAACTGATACTTCTTATTATGAAATATTGCAGTGTTTTATTTATTGGAATAAATTATTTAACAGTGCACATCATTACTTATTGAAAATGTATGTGCTCTTGCAATATTTAATCAAAATAACTACCCTTCCTTCTTGCAGTGACATCTCTTCTCTGATCGTGAGCCACAACTATTCAACTCATTCCTGATTGTAGAAAGCAGAGCTGTAATCCGGCCTTAAAAGTTAGGTCCATCAGAATTCGGCCCGAGCATGACAAGTACATTTTGATTGATATCTTTTAAAAGCCCGAACTTGTTTACAGCCAGACATTATTCAAATGTGCACATGCACACAGCTCTTTTGCTTTTTTCGAGAATGAGTTGTTTATACGTGCTTTAAAATAATTTATTCATAACACACGTAGGCTATAGGCCGCTTGGAAGTTGGAACAAAGAAATAAAAAAGTCCTCTGTAACATCTTAACATCTCAGCACTCTGAATAGGCTTAGGCATACACTTAGCCTTTAAATTGGCCAACACAACATTAAAAATGAAGCAGCGGTCACACTAAAGTTTGATAATATGAAATTCTGTCGTGCGTCGCTGCGAAAAGGGGCGGGAACAAACGACATTATTAGGCATTAAAAAAAGCGAGTGATTTAAATTTCTGTCCAGAGAGGTCATGTTTTGATTCTCGGTTGGTCTCACGCAGTCAAGTGATGCGATTTCACAGGTCAGAGTTCCAAGAATACCAATGGTGTTAGGTCCTCGCTGGGTCATCTGGGGCCTCATGTACGAAGACTTGCATGGAAATGTTACTAAAACATTGCGTACACACAAAGCTGTAAATGTGCGTACGCAGAAAAAAATTCAGATGTATGAAACACTGCGTATGCCGAATCTCACACATATTCTTTTGTACATCCGAATGAACGTGAAACTGAGCGCAACATGCACGAGCACAAAACCCCTTCCTGCCTCCTACCTCGTATGAATATTCTAATGACTCTACTTTGGCAAAACCCAACGAAAAAGCAATGGCAAAAGCAAGCAAAAAGAGAAACTTTGATCAGAATGTGAATTGGAGGTGCTGCTTTCAGAGGTAGACCGGAGAAAAGCGGTGTTATTTGCAAGTTTGTTCTCCGGAATTAACAACAAAGAAAAAAATATAGTGGGAGAGTTTAGCTGATGCGGTTAACACAGTTGGGTCTGAACATCGCACTGAGTGAATTAAAAAAGAAATAGTGTGGTTTATAGGTGTAAAGTGTTGCAGTACTCATAACAGTCTCAGTGGCGTAGCTTGTAAGATGCATGTCAACATGTTTTGACATGTTCAAGCATGAATTCGGTTCGCATCCAGCATCTAATCAACTCTTTCTTTTCCCCCCCGCTACATATCAGATTTTGCCTACTATTTATCACGAGAAAGACAAGTAGGAATCATTATTAAGTTTGTGCATCATATTTTATTTGCACATTTATTGAATGGAAATGTTTCTGATTCACGCATGCAAATTCATCTTCAGATAGTGTCTTTATAGCAATGTGCGTGCAGTAGATAGCTCAGATTACATTGGGAAAACCAATGTAATCTGTTGTGCAAATTGTGCAAAATGTGACCGCTGCAAATTGTGCTTTAATGTTTAGCTGGTCAACTGTATGGTATGGAAACCTTATATACCTGCTAGATGAACCCGTCTCATACAGCTGCCATTGCAAGGCTTAGACACTTTGTAGAGAGCAATTTAACACAACTGCCTCTAGGAGTCGCCAATAGAAATAAAACAGACACGCACAAAAAATGTGCGTACGCCAGCCATAAAGCTGGCGTTGAGCTGCGCACATTCCCACGTTCAGTTCATTGTTAGTAAATCCAAACGTGAGCGATTCTGAGCGTGAAACCTGGCGTACGCAAAGTTTTTGTGCGTACGCAGCGTTGATACATGAGGCTCCTGGTATTTCGGTGCTAAGTTTGCATGTTCTCCCCGTGTCCGTGTGGGTTTCCCCCGGGTTCCCCGGTTTCCTCCCACCATCCAAATGTGCTCTATAATATAGATATAATAGGCCTAAATCTTTTTATTTTAATCTCGTACTCTCGGGAAGTTCACCTTGGCATCAGCAGCGGGGGAGTTTGAGATGAACCTGAGTCTCCCTCAATCTCAATCTCCCCTCGCCCTGCCAAAGGGGGGAGCCCTGGGCCCGAGGATCCCTTGAGCTCAGGGCTCTCTCCCGGGACAGCACGCCAAACAAGCTATGTATAAATTGTGAGCTAAGTGTGAACTCTTGAAATGCTAATCGCTTAGCATAGTATGCTTCAAATACAATCGCTCCCCAGTTGTCCAAAGCCATGCCTCCTAAAATCACAAGCGTGGACATTAAAGATGACAGAGACTGTTATGGTACATTATATAATACTAAAAGCGAAAAACTCTATCATATCTAGCACGTTTCAGTTGTGTAGTTAGCAAGAAAACTTGTCATCACTCTCTTATCAGTCTCACTCTCTCACACACTTTGTCTTAATGTGGGCTGCAGGAATTACACTTATTACTAAGCCATACTTACATGCTATTGAGGGCGAATATTCAGAGTAGCATGGGAAACAATATGGGAGCGCGTCACAGTTGTCATTGTTTAAAAATTAACCAATGTGAATATGAAACCAGCTTCACTTCAGTAAAGCAGGCTAGGCGGAATAGCGCTATTTACTGATGTTTTGTTGTTAAACTAAATAAAAACCTACATTATCGATGCTGTAAAAGGGACTTTATGGAACTGAAAACAGTCACATGAATCATTCACTGGAAGATTTCAGTGGCTGAACAACACTTCTGTGCATATAACCCACCATTTGTATAACACAACAATGCACATCGGCGGATCTGCGTTGAAGGGTGTCAAAGACTCTAGCATATTAAAGGGACGTTGAGGGTGTGCAGTTGCTCAAATCTACATTTGTTGACAGACAGTTTGGGCTACTTTTCAGAAATATGGAAATTATTGGCCCAACACTATTTAATTGGATGAACATTTTTTTGTCTTATGCCTTACACACAATATAAAAATACATATAAATACTATTGGAATGTGAAGAGACCTTAAACCAGCTCAACACAAAATATTTCTGAAGACAATCTCCTACTGCACCCTTAACAAATTAAATTAAAATAAATTCTAAATTAGGAATTTGCTATAACAAATTAAGATAAAGGTTCTGCTGGATTTGTTTTGTCACTTCTCTTCACAATCCAGCTATATAGCAACAGTGAAGCTGAATAAGAAAGCAATAATGCCAACATTAGCTTATATACTCTGTCTATATTAAAATGGAACTGATAATAACCACGAGATACTGCTAAATTTCTACTATACTGATGATATAAGACATGTGGTTAAACGAGGCCAGGAAAAGACATTTCCTACACCAAAAGATCCAGATGCAACACTTCCCACACTGCAGGCACATATGGTCCTGAACATGGTTTTTATTACTACGACAAATCTCAAAGTTAAGACTTTCACCCGTCTTCAATTTCATACGATCAGGCTTGGACGATTTCATCTAAAGCTTTCCAGATCTTTCAGTCTAGACAAACACGATAATACAGCGCATGGAGGCTGGGACTTGACGCGTACTAAGGAATTCCACATTGACCTATTGACCACAAAGAGCTTGTTACAAACAACCAACAACGAAAATCCTGATATGATTCATTTAAAAATATTTTATCTGCAATTTTTGCAACTGAAATTTGATAAATTTTAGGGATACGCAGAACAAATTGGTTTCGTAAATGTGTATAAAATATGATATTTGACTTTAAAAGTTCGCTTTTGGTTAAAGCTCATCAGCGGAAATAGGACCACTGCCCGGGGGGTGATGAGGGTTAAACTCTACACCACCACGGGATCAGAACATACACACTGGATAATGGTACAAATTCCAGACATCATCCTGAAAAAAGTTATGTTTGACCCTCCGTGAAATCAATAACGACACACCGAAAGTAGCAGCACGAGCCTGGCTTCAGCTAAATAACGCCTATAGTCGATTCCAATCATTTCCCTCCAAACAAAACAGCGATTTTTATTCATCTAGAAAAGTTAATAGGTTATAGGTTCACATTCCTCTCCTTCGTTTCCACAAAACAATGACTTTACCTGCTGATTTAAGTTAATTATCAAACCTAAAACCAAATTTACCGACCTTGTCTAGCATGATAGAAATTAAGCTCAAACCCATCAGGTCTTAGGGGACTCAAAGTGTGCCAGGAATAAATCTCCGCCCCAACATTGCACCACCAGCACAAGCCTAAATGGTGAAACAAGCTAGGCAAATATTTTTTGCCAAACTCTGAAACTTCCCTTCAAATGTCATAGGGCCAGGCTGACTTTTCTTTTTCCAATTTTGGTCGAGCTTGTGCAAACTGCATAGCTTCAGTTTCCAGTTTTCAGCTGGCAGGAGTGGCACCAGTGTGCTCTTGTGTTGCTGTAGCCATTCAAGTTTCAGTTTGGACATTTTCCTCTGACCTCTGGCATCAACAAGATATTTTCATTGGATAGTTTGTCTTTGTCAGTGCATTATTTGTAAACTCCAGAGATGGCGGTGTGTGAAAATCCCAGCTTATTTTCAGCTTCACCTGTAGGTTATGCGATTCAAAACAAACTTCTTTTTTTCGTTTTTTTACTCTCACAAACTCTCTTACATCTCTATATCCATAACAATCTCAAAAGCAAACATAACTGTTTTACATATTGTCAGAAAAGTGGCTACTTCATACAATCTCACATGATTATATTAGTATGAAAAAGTATGAAAAAGTTTTTTTAAAGGGTGTCGTACATATTTATCATATCTACAAGCTTTTTGCACTATACTGCACAACTCTGGTTTGCACTCCTTGCCGTATGCCCTTAATTGTAATTGTATTGTATACCATTTTTATTTTTACTTATATTTTAAAAATTATATTAAATGTGTGATTGTATTTATTGTAAGTTCTTTTTAAAGTTCCACTTTTTGTAATAATATTAACTATTATGCACCTAGGGTCTGGAAGTAACGAATTTTTGATTCTCTGTATGTCCTGTACATGTGGTTGAATTGACTTAAACTTGACTTGCCCCCAAACATCACCCCAAACCCTACCCCTCATGAGCAAATCATATTGATATGTATGAATGAGAGCGTACAAATATATATCAAAATGTAAAAAAGCAGTGAGATTGCCTTGTTATATTCATTACTTTGGTGTATTTCCATGTCGTTTTGATTTTAGTTTTTCCTTAGCAATAATGGCTCTCGGCCAAAGTATGCAGGTCTATCCTCTATCAGTAGATTCATATGTACCTAATTACCATACAGTCCTAGCCAGAAAAAAAAAAATCTAAATTATGTTTGATGACTTCTTCTATAATGACCTCAACATTAGAAAAAAATTATATTTCGTCACCTTGGAATTATAAGGTTCTATCTGCATTCTGAATTATTTTGAGATAATGAGCTTCAAAGTTTTTGCATTCCATAGCAAACAGTATGTGTGTAACACTTGTTTTTTTATTAAAAGTTTTCAAATGTAAACAAAGAATAAAAAAAACATCCCATAATGTAAATAAGTTTGATACAAACATGTCAATAACTAAATTTTGACAATAATGTCAAATAAACCTAAGGTGACAAATTTTCTATTTTGATATTTCATACACCCACACACACACACACACACACACACACACACAAACACACAAAATATCTACTGCTTTAACTTGAATACTGTCTTGATAAAACTTTTTACATTTATGAACAGTGCTCAGCATAATTAAGATGTCAGCAAACAAAATGGTTTTATTAAACAGATGTTTATTAAAATAATATTTTAGTCACCAAACATTCAGAAATTGAAAGATAATACAATTAAATTCAAGCTAATTATTGCCAAAAAAAAAAAAAAAACGTACAAAATTTCAACTAAATTTTTTATTTCATTTAATTTGTTTTTAAAATTTGTATTTAATATTTTTCTCTAACATAAATTTGGGTGTACTAGTTTTTGGACGGTTATCGTAAGTTATTTTGTTAGATAAGCTCCAGATCTGGCTTCAGTACTGACTAATCTAATATATATGCACAAATATAATATTGTATAGCTTCCTATTAAAAATATGAAATTAAAACATAGATTTTTGAGGGATGGACTTATATATGCTGAGCGTATCTTTAGCATTAGCAAATATAAACTTTTAATATATTAAAAAAAATAATACTGATAAACAGGTTTGTAGCAAGCCTGGTAAAAGGGGTGGTTCTTTTTTTCTCAAAAGATTGAGACTTTTTAGAGTTATTCACTTCTTTTCTATTTCATTAAGAGGTTTAAGTACTGCTTTGTATTTATATGTTAAACACTATTTTTGTCTATTGTTAGACACTATCTAAAACTATATTGTCGATTGGTCTTTATAACCACAGTTTTAATTAATAAACAATTAAAAATACAAATGACACCATATATCATTAGTGTACTGTCACTTCACTTACATCAGATTGTATGTTTTCTTGCACAGCTGAATGTTGAGCTAATGAAAAATAATTGTTGGCCTGGCCTGTTGACCACAAAGAGCTTGTTACAAACAACCAACAACGAAAATCCTGATATGATTCATTTAAAAATATTTTATCTGCTATTTTTGGCCTGGCCTGGCCTGGGAACGCCTTGGGAACGCCTTGGGAACGCCCCCATCCCCCCCCCCCCCCCCCCCCCCCCCCCAACATGAGCCGGAGGAAGTGCCTGGGGAGAGGAAAGTCTGGGATTCTCTCCTAAGACTGCTGCCCCCATGACCAGGGCCCAGGAAAATCGGTTAAAAATGCATGCATGGATGAATGAATGAAGGAATACTCCTAAATCATTCCACATTTTTACAAAATTATGTGGGGAAATAACAAAAAAATATATATAGATTTTGTCTGGCCCTAGTCATAACCAAAAGAGGTTCAACATTGAACTGAAGATGGCCTAATGTCACTGCAAATAAGAGCCTACATATTACAAAAAAAATGCAGGAATGTGAGCTTTCAGTTTAGAGATGAAATTCAAAAGGTTTGTCTAATTACTACCCAACTGGGCTGTTCAAGTATGTCCACATAGCATGGATGATTTGACTATATGTGAGACGGTTGTATCAATGCACCTTTTGTGGAAAAGCACTCAATACCACAACGTCTCTATTTGATTAGTGACCTAGAAACAGTGCAGAATGTGAAATATTTCTATTCCTCATTTTCTTGTGTGTGTGCAGAACATCAGAACTGTCCATCCTAATGTCGGTATAGCAGCCAATTAAAGATTTCAAATGGAAAGGGAGAGATTAGGATGCAATTAGACGTAATTACTTTAGCATTGTTTTGTGGACCGCGTGAACTGTGAAATGACCAACTGCTCTCTCTGTTAAATATCCACCCAATCCCTGTTTGGTTACAGACACTGATCTGCAGCCGTGGGGAACTGGAAGACAACAGGCTGGTAAACACATCCAGTAAACACGATCACTCTCTCGCTCGTACGCAGTTCTCCATCGCCTCCTCTCTCCATTAATTTCACCCTTGAAGAAACGCTCTCATTCGCTTTCCAGCAGCACGTCTCTTTTTCTATCAACTATACTGGCACTTTTCCTGCTTTTGTTTTAAAAATGCACTAAACACAATCACTGAAAAATGTTAGCCCTACCTTCCACCCAAAAAAGTGTGTTTAACTCTGTCGCAACTGGTCTTCATCTGTTCTAGTTTGGCGGGTCTCCAATGATTTTTCTGGTCTTTTCTGAAAGGGTGAAAAATCAATGCTGAATGTAAACAGTGAAATGCAACTAACCATATAATCATTCAATACTTGTAGGATGCCAAAATCCTAGGCCTATTTTTGTATCCCAACCATGAACGAGCATCCATTTTAATTAGCAATTTAAAGACAACTTTGGATTTATTAGTCACTCAAGGTACATACAGCAACTAGAATAATTAACAAATATTCCCAGCAGGCACAGGACATCAACATGAAGATCAGATTGACGTTGAACCCCAATGTCGTAGAACATTGCATTTTGTTCGGAAATGAAAATCGGGTTGAAGTCAGAACTCAACGTCAGGCTGACGTCAATGTCCAATGTCGGACATTACTTTGTAATGCAAAATAAAAACAACAAAATATCAACGTCCAATGATGTTACAGCTTGACGTTGTGTGGACGTTACCACTATGATAGCTGTTAGATGTTGGTTGCCATACCTGATGAATAAATGTCAGTATTTGATGTCAATGTGACATTAGTCCAACACAATCTACAATCAACAAAATATCAATGTCATTTCACGTCGTTATTGGACATCAAAATAACATTCTCCTCTGATGCTGGCGACCTAGATCCAACCTAATATTAATGTCTTATACCTGCTGGGTGTCTGCTGGGTTAAAACAATATTGCTAGAACCACTGTTTATAATTATGACAATTTATAATACTAAATATTAAGAGGTACTAGTACATCAAACAGCAAACCAATCTGTTTCTGTCCACCTTAAATAACTGCAAGCAAATTACTTCCTACAAAAAGGCCACAATGTCATTACAGCATTTTCAAAATGACAGTATGCGAAGTTTTATTTTGAGGAGATCCCAAACATCCTGTCTTTGTTGAACTCAATTATCCAAGATGTAAATTAGGAATTTTAGCTGTGCCAACTGATGTAATAGCTGTAGTTTTACCTTAATGAAAACAAGTGTCACATTCTATTTTGAGCTGTTCCAAATCCTGGACTTGCAATTATGCATCTCTAAAACATTATCAATGACTAAAATAAATCAGCATTTATTCAAGTTGGAAAAAGCTCCCACTTAACAAATTGTAGCTAATTTTGTAGTTGGGGTTTGTAAAAGGAACTAAGTGCTTTTTACCGGTCAGAATCTTGTTATTTAACTGCTTTTCTTGCTTAGAGTTCATGTTTTTAGTTTCTTTTTGTCTTGTCTTTTGTGTTTCTAGTTTCAAGTTTTTGTCCAAATATTCAACATTTCTAAAATCAGGGCACATTTTCTAGACATAAATATGGTCCGGTTTTCAGAAATAATAAGTCAAAATGAAGTGAGTTTTTTCCCCTTCAAACAAGCAAAGTAATCCTGTTTTTTTGCTCCAAATTAAGATTTTTTTCCTTAACCCACTGGCAGATTATTTAGCTTATTTTAGGGAAAAACTCACTTCATTTTGACATTATTTCTGATTTTTTTATTTTTATTTTTTGCTTGTATATAAAATGCTTTCTGATTCAAGACTTTAAATAAAAAATATTTGGACTAGAAACAAGGCAAAAACTCTTAAGTAAAAGCAGGTTTTGCAGTCTGCAGTATAATTCCATTAGTGTGAATGCAGTGTTTGGATTGTTTTACTTGAGTAGCTACGCAGTCATGTAAAGTTAACTAAGTATGGTCTTTAGATTTTGGTCCTAAATTGATAAAAATCTGTGATAATACAAAAAATAAATAACAAAAAAAATAAATAAATAAAAAATCAGCTTATAAGCAACCTATTGCTTTTTTAGCATAGTCTTTACACACTAACCAGTATCGACCTCGATAAACAGTATTATATTCGCTTGAATATTTTTACTGCGATCAACAGTTTAGCCACGCCCACACAAATCACCTGCGTATCAAACATGGAACCAGAGAGACTTATCGTGAAAGCTTCAAGTCGGATATTACCTTAAAGATCATTTACAGTTCCACCAAGAAAACCATAAAAGCACCACAGAAGTAACTCAAAGGTAAGTGTCCAATTATGTTTTAATTATGTTTGGTCATTGCCTTACTCAAATATCTGGAAACTTGCCACGTTGCTCTTATTTAGCACTCGTTCTTAAAACGAGTCTTGTAAACACGTGTTTATGAGACCGACGGCTTTGTGCTGTGCGATTTTTAAGTAAAACATTAAACACAAACATTAATTTATTTTATCCACGTCTTATGTTCTTAAGTGCAAGAGCGTGTTCTTCGTGAATGGTGGTTTCTTTAACGTTACCGTTGCTGCTGTACACAGTTGTGAGTTTTCAATATGGGGTATTTAGCTACTTATTATTTGTATAAGAGCATGGTGGTTTTAATAAACTGTATATGTGTGTATAAACACTCACCGGCCACTTTATTAGGTACACCTTACTAGTACCAGGCTGGACCTTTTTTGCCTTTAGAACGGCCTTAATCTTTCGTGGCATAGATTCAACAAGGTACTGGAAATATTCTTTAGAGATTTTGGTCTTTATTGACATGATAGCATCATGCAGTTGCTGCAGATTTGTCAGCTGCACATCCATGATGTGAATCTCCCGTTTCACCACATCCCAAAGGTGCTCTATTGGATTGTGGTCTGGTGACTGTGGAGGCCATTTGAATACAGTGAAGTTATTGTCATGTTCATGAAACCATCATGCTTTTCATTAAGGGATGGACATGGTCAGCAATAATACTCAGGTAACCTGTGGCGTTGACGCAATGCTCAATTAGTACTAATCGGCCTAAAGTGTGCCAAGAAAATAACCCCCACACCATTACACCACCACCACCAGCCTGAACCGTTGACACAAGGTAGGATTAATCTATGCTTTCATGTTGTTGATGCCAAATTCTGACCGTACCATCTGAATGTCACAGCAGAAATCGGGACTCATCAGACCAGGCAATGTTTTTCCAATTTTCTATTGTCCAATTTTGGTGAGCCTGTGCGAATTGTACCCTCAGTTTTCTGTTCTTAGCTGATAGGAGTGGCACCTCGTGTGATCTTCTGCTGCTGTAGCCCGTCTGCCTCAAGGTTCAACATGTTGTGCAAAATCCCAGTTGATCAGCAGTTTTAGAAATACTCAGACCAGCCTGTCTGGCACCAACAACCATGCCATGTTTACGCTCAAGTCACTTAAGTCACCTTTCTTTCCCATTCTGATGCTCGGTTTGAACTGCAACAGATCATCTTGACCATGTCTGCATGCCTAAATGCAATGAGTTGCTGCCATGTGATTGACTGATTAGACATTTGCAGTAACGAGCAGTTGGACATAATAAAGTACCTAATAAAGTGGCCAGTGAGTGTATATGTATGTTTGTGTAATTATTTATTCATTCATTTTCTTTTCGGCTTAGTTCCTTTATTAATCTGGGGTCGCCACAGCAGAATGAACTGCCAAATTATCCAGCATATGTTTTACACAGCGGATGCCCTTTCAGCTGCAACCCATCACTGGGAAAATGTGTTATTATAATTATTATTATTTTTTTGTTTGTATCTAAAAAAAAATCTAGATCTCTATTTGGTTGCTTAAGGTTATATCTAGTAGGATACATTCAAAAACCTTTGGTTTCATCTGGTTTATCTGACTGACCAGCTGGTCTCCAAATCTGACTATGTGCCCAAATCCTTTCTAAAACTACTGCAAACTAAACTTAAGCCTTGCTGGTCTAAGCTGTTTTCTTTGTCCTCAGAGTATTACCTCCGGCCTGTGAATCTGTTTTAATTTGATCCTAGAAAGCAAACTCAGTCAATTTCTTGTGCTTGGAATTTCAGATTGAAATAAGCATCATGTTTCAATAGGGTCATTGATCATGTTGTTATTCTCTAATACATTCATTCACTCAATAACCCCATCAACCATATAGTTTCTCCCGTTTATGAAGAGAGAGAGAGAGATGATCTAATGAAGAACTAGAAGGTTGTTTCTTTGAAAGCTGTGAGAAAATTCAATTCGAGTTGGGAAAAGAATACATCAAAAAGAAGTGAAAGAATCTTTCGGCCTCTCATCCAGACATCCGCAGCCCATTTTTGCAGGCCGGATATTTCACCCCATTTCCAACAGTGCTCACTTGGGTTTAAAAAGCTGCAGTTGATGGAGTGAGAAAAAAGAAAAGCAATCACTCTTGAATATTCCCCCCATTTGTGCGTCGGCTTCACTTCCCAATCCATCCTAATGCAATAACACCCCAGTCAGAGAGGATGCAGTGTCCATCTGCAGTTGGAGTGGAATACGACTCATAGCACTATTCATCTTTGTTTATGATTCAGAATGTTTACTCGCTCACCATTTCCTGGTTATTGATGCCTTTGCCCCAGAGCATGATGGGAAGGCTTTTGGCAGAGGGTTTCGTTACTGGAAGGAGGCAGATCAACTGTCTGTGACAACTGCGAAAACCCTTTCACAGTGATGGCATCCTGCTGTCCTGCTGACAATAGTGCGAAAAAGTTTTCCAGACCAAAAACGATCGAGTGAGAGAGAGAGAGATAGGTGAAGTTACAGAGAGAGAGGTCATGCTTTCTTCTTTTCCTCCTCTGTCTATCTTTAAATCTTGCTCGGCTCAGTGAGATTGGAGTGTGGTGTTGATTGGCATCACGCTGTCAGATCAGAGCGGAGAGAAAAAGAGAGGTTTTCAAATGTATGTGTGTTTCTTGTCTACTGTTTTATGCTATCTGGAAGAAAAACAATGCATCTTTCATTCATTCATTCATTTTCTTTTTGGCTTAGTTACTTTATTAATCTGGGGTTGTCACAGTGGATTGAACGCCAACTTATCCAGCACGTTTTACGCAGTGGATGCCCTTCCAGCTGCAACCCCTCACTGGGAAACATCCATACACACTCACTCATTCACACATATACACAATGGACAATTCAGCTTACCCAATTCACCTATACCACTTGTCTTTGGACTTGTAGGGGAAACCGGAGCACCTGGAGGAAACCCACGCAAACACAGGGAGAACATGGTCTAACCAGCGACCTTCTTGCTGTGAGGGGATCTTGCTACCCACTGCGCCACTGCGATGCCCAAAATAAATTATAACGTATTATTTCTGTTTTTTAATCAGAAATGTCTTCACAGCCATAATCTATGCAAAATACCAAGCAGTTTGTTTGGAATTTGAAATGTATTTTCAATGTAAAGATGTAAGTGTAGCAGGTGTTGTTGGTGGGCAGATATCTCCATATGGAAACTATATGAGGGTTGAGATAATTTGAGGTTTTGCCCGTTGGCTATTTAATTTGCCAGGTGCTTTTCTGTGTAAACATACTAAATTGGTGCTATAAATTAAGAGCCACATGACATATTACCAAGCAACTTGTAAAAAATAGCTGTTCCTGATGTTCTCTACCAGTCTATAGTCACGTATAAAAGTGTTATGTATTGCCATGCAGCAAATACAAGATAAAAGTGACTAACAAACTATCTAGCAGTCATTTTTTGTTTGATTGAATTGAGATTGAATTCTGTTCATTCAAGACATGCACTTATCTGGATATATTAACCAAAACTAATAAATTGTTATATTTATAAGTTGATAAGTGACCAAAATATAAATATAAACCTTAATATTGACTTTGTCTAAGCCAGATTGCAAAAGCAAAAGACAAAGATATACAGATTGATTGATTATTTCAAATGATTTATTCAAAACCTCTGATTCATTTAGAAAGTATGAACTTTTTTTGTAAAGCAAAACTATATACTTTTGAGTCTGTAACAGAAGAGTATGCAGGCTATGGGACATACTACAGTACCTTGTTAACAGATCGTTATGTTGCTTATTTACATCCTGTCAATCATCTCGACACATCATCCACATTTCTTACCCTATTGGAGAAGCAGCAGCAGGATAATCTGCCATTCACGAGTCTTTCATGCTGAGGAATCTCTTCAGGTCTTTGCCTAATTATGCATTCATTCAAAAGTTAATGTCCAAACATATGTTGATAAAAGTTCACACTGTTGTTGCAGATGAAATATAACACCTAAAACGTTGTTTAAACATGTTCCAATTGGCTAGATATTAATTAACAGTCATTCAAACAACTTTAAGCCTCTTAAAAGCCTCGAAGCTTCTTCACTTGATAACTGATCTCACGTGTCTGCCATATTTGTAGTTAGTTTACATTTTTTACCCAGGCTTGTAGTTCAAAACATGTCCAACATGCAGTGTATTGTGGGCAATATTAACGGTTAAAGTATGGTTGTTCTACACTTTGAGTTTTTACCGGATACAGTAGACCATCTGTAAGCTTTTGGCATATCCTTTTCAATATACTATGGTTTGGGACATGCTAAACCTATTTTCGAATACTATTTAGGATAGACTGTATGCGAATTGGGACGCAGCAACTGGGTTTATGAATCATTGACCCGACAGGTCAAAAACAGATTTATTAAGAAACAAAACACTTGCCTTAAGATGCATGAATTTTTTAGGGTTGTATTTTTTTTTCCCAAGAGCCTGTTTCGTCAGGCACAGAAAGCTCGAACCTCAGCCCCTCCAAGTCCGAGGCCATGGTGCTCTACTGGAAAAAGGTGGTTTGCCATCTCCGGATGAGGGAAAGTACTTACCATAGTTAGAGGAGTTCAAGTATCTTGGGCTTTTGCTCACGAGTGAGGGAAGGATGGAACGAGCGATTGACAGTCAGATTGGTGCAGTGGCAGCAGTAATGTGGTCGATATATCGGTTCTTTGTTGTACAGAAGGAGCTGAGCCGAAAGACAAAGCTTTTCGATTTACCGGTCAGTCTACGTTCCTACTCTCACCTACGAAAAGACAAGATCTCGTAAACAAGCAGCCAAAATGATGATGAAAAGTTTTCTTTCGAGGGTAACACTCTTATGGATGGGGTGAGGAGTTCTGACACCAGCGAGGAGCTCGGAGTAGAGCTGCTGCTCCCCCACATCGAGTGAAGTCAGCTGAGGTGGCTCGGAAATCTCTTTCAGATGCCTCCTAGACGCCTACCTAGGGGGGCTTCGGGGAAGACCCAGGACACGCTGGAGGCACTCTGTCTCTTGACTGGCCTGGAAACGCCTCGGGATCCCTTTGGAGGAGCTGGAGGAAGTGTCTGGGGAGAGGGGAGTCTGGGGTTCTCTCCTAAGTCTCTTCCCGCAAACCAACCCCAGAAAAGCGGTAGAAAATGAATGATTTAATAAATTTTTCTTTTTGCAAAGTGAGTGACCTATTTGATAACAGTAGTTTGCAGATCATAAAAAAAGAATTGTTGATAAATAATAAATAATACAAATTTTATGTATAGGGGAATATAGGAAATATGAGCCACACACAGAACATTTACTTTTATTATTAACAGTTTTATTGCCAGTAAGGCTTATTTACACTTATTCATTTCACCCACCATTGCGTATTGAGGCAAAAAACAATTCTTTATACCCGTCAGGCTTGAAATACATCTCGTTGGTGTTGGATTGATACAGTATGTTTATTTTTTTTCAAGGGCTGTTATTGTTTCAGTTGATTTCATAATCAATGGTTATATTCTGCTTGTCAAGACTGTAACAGAGTTGCTTTGCTGCTTAGAAAGTGTATAAAGCTCAGTGCCTCAGTATTATTGAACCTGACGGTAAGACTTGTGTTTTGGTCCAAGTAACAGCTTGTGTATAATTTTCCATCCAGCATCCAGTGTTACTCAGCTGAGCTATAAAGTATAGCTTGATAATTTTTCAGATGTCATTATGAAGTATTACACTAACTAGCCTACTCTATGCATATGCATACAACTCTCAGTAATGATTAAATCACACTGAACTGAGCTAAACTGAACTGAACTGAACTTAAACACTAAAACCTGAATCACACTGTTCCAATTACTATGACCATTTATGTGAAGCTGCTTTGACACAATCTACATTGTAAAAGCGCTATACAAATAAAGCTGAATTGAAAAAAATTGAATTGAATATAAGCAGCGCAGAGTAGATTATGTATAGACTACCAAGCTACATCATGGCAAATTTGCATGGCGTTAATATTTATGACAGGTCCTGGAAGTGTATTTCGAGTAAATGCAATCAAAATATGCAGTTGAAGTAAAAAATAATTAGCCCTCCTGTGAAATTTGCATTCTTTTAAAAATATCTCCCATGTGCTGTTTAACAGAGAGAAGGTTTTCAACATATTTTTAAATAAACTAGTTTTAATAGCTTATTTCTTATAACTAATTACTTTAGTCTTTTCCATGATGACAGTATTTCTCCAGTTATTTAGCAAGATGCTAGTATTCATCTTAAAATGCATTAAGAGTGACATTAACTCTTATAATAGAGTGAACTTTTCTCTAATCATAGTAGTGCTGTGCTTTATTTGTTTAAAGCTTTAAGGTTACAGGCTGACTGACTGAGTGACTGACTAGGCAATCTATAAATCATGTAAAACAGTTTATTGCAAACTGAAATAAATCTAATTTGATGATATGGTTTGGAATTGGATGTTTTATGAGATTATTTACATATTTGTGATTATTTTACATTTAAATTAAGAATTTTGCTGGATCGCAAAAAAATTCAACTTTTTGTTTATTTTGCGTTGGATTCAGCGATCTCGGAATTGTGAAAAACTAGGGGGTCTGTATAATATCTAACATAATAAACAGGCTCCCCCAGCCAAATTAAAAGAAATAAGCCTTTCTACAAAAGAAAAAATTTTTTTT
The DNA here is from genome assembly GCF_052040795.2 of Danio rerio. Classification (NCBI taxonomy): domain Eukaryota; kingdom Metazoa; phylum Chordata; class Actinopteri; order Cypriniformes; family Danionidae; genus Danio; species Danio rerio. The sequence continues at coordinate 32,449,114 of NC_141039.2, read as the reverse complement.
AGGAAAGTTTATTTTTATTTTTTACAATTTTTACGTTAAATATTACTTGGGAAATATTTGAAAGAATTCAAATATAATTATTTTGCCTTCAGCTGTATTAATTATTTATAATATATACATTATTTTTTATTATATTGGGAAGCTTTTTCCCTATTATATCTGAACGTAATAAATGTCACCTAAAAAGTCATTTTTATGCATATTTAATTTTTGGGTGAACTATCTCTATTTACATGCTCGAGCCATCCTGGCAGACCAAATATAACACTTCTAATGCAGGTAAAATTAGCAAGAAATCACTTTAAATAATTGGATAGACCTACATTGTTTTCAGTGGCCAAAAGGGCAGCATGAGCACTGCACATAAAATAGAAATAACCGCCTGATTTTTATCAAATAATTGGACAGACGGCAGTAAAACAGTGCAGGAATATGTTTTGCTCGGTAGCGGTTTGACAGTCTCTCGGGGCCCGGCTGTGTTTTCAGTGCTGTGTCACCCCTATTTGACCACCTTTGTCAAACCTAGCGGCGGATGAACAGCCTGTAAAAAGCACGAGGGGAGAAAGGGATGCTGGATGCAGTCAACGCTACGCCGTCTGATTGACACCTCCATCCAGCCCAGGGTGTTCAAAGGGAATGCATTAGCCTGGCCCCGCTCAGTTAGGGGGCATTGCTACATCCAAACAGATAACAGCTCTCTGAATCACTTGCCAGAAGTAAATAGCACTGCGGAAAATGTTGTTTACAGATGCGACTAGATGCTAATGACACGGTATTAAAGAGAAACCAAGCTCTGTTTAAGTCCCGCCGTCTCTATCTATGGACTCTGCCACATCAGACTGACCTCAATATGTCCTAAATTCTTTGATAAAAATATTCCTTTTCCAACACGCCAGTTATTCCTTGGAGATATGCTATTTATAGGGGCAGTTTTTAAAAGTACTTTCTCTGACGTGTTGTAGCATTGCGTCATGTTATCATGAAATATTGGTAGAGCTGTGTGCAATTTTTTTGTGTGAATGTATGTGTGTGTGTTTTTTTGAGCACACTTGGTGGTTGTTGCTGATGTACAAAGTGTAAGTTTGTCTTCTCAAATGATGCGTCAAGAACGATTTTGGCACCAAAGCGAGATTCCACTTTCAGCCTTTTTTTGGGGTGCATCTGAATCTTTTTCAGTGCCTTGTGAAAGTCTGTGGAGACACATTCCGCAGGCTCTCTGTGAATAAGTTATGCAAATAATGTTAATTGAATCCCACAGCAGCACTTTCCTTCTCCCTTACAAAAATAAAAAACAAAACATTCTGTTGATTTAATGGGCTTGCTGTTTCATTTCAAACCCTTGCCAAAAAAATGCCAAAATATATGTATAAATAAAGCGAATGAATTGCGGCCGCTGATAGCATTGCTAATTTGCATACACTGTGTGCATTGTTGTAACTGATTCACTATAGGGAATTATGCAAATTAGACAACGGCGCAGAAATTCTGTACCGAACGCGGTTTGCAAGCTGTGTTGGCCCATCTTGCAGGTCAGAGTGATCATGGAAGAAATGCAGAAAGGTAGTTTGGCAGGATCTTTCATAGGTTTTTATTCAGAAAAGATAAAGAAGAGTGACTAGCATCCATAAAATTAATCATAGAAAGTAGGGCTGCACAATATATTAGTTGAGCTTCGATATTGCAGTGTGTGAATCCGCAAAAGCCACATCACAGGATGTGCAGTTTGGAGTCAGGATTGTGTTTTTGACCAGGTACAACAGTTCAAAGCACATGAAAATTTTGGAGTCATTTCAGTGTAACCAGAATATAGTGAAAGTTTTTAAGCTTTTAAGGCCTGTGTATATATTTTTACAAGATTTAAGATAAGGCTGGATCTGTATTCAGCTCAAAAACCCATCAGAATATTTATTATAGCCTCCAGAATATGCCCATTTTTTTGTCTGAGTACAGTGTAGTTGTTTTTGTAGCCCGAATGTAGCTTTAAATGCAAATGAGCTGCTTCTCCCTGCCCCCTGTTCCCATAATTGCATCTGCTTCTCCTGCAACATCAGATACACAGCAGTCAGTGATGGAGACAGACATGAATAAGCTGTAATACAGCTCATTAGTCAAAAATACCAAGTTAGTTTATTTGATGTATTTGTGGTGGAGTTTATTCAAGCCTTTCTGAAATGATGAGTCGCACACAAATGCCGCTTGCAGTAGGGGTGGGTAAGGCAAGGCTTTATAAAACACTAAAACTGTCAAAGCAAATGTGTCGAATTTTTGAAACGTTTTGAAACCCATCTCTACAGTGACACCTAGTGGTAATTTTTATGTATTACTTTGGAACAGCTTCAGCAAAGAAAAAATGAAGCAAATTAATGTGTTTAACCCCACGTTGTACAGTTGGACTTCAAGTGATTTAGTGAAGTGGTAAGAGTTCCTGACTAGCATGCAGAGATAATCCGGTTCGAATCCAGTTGATGGAACTATAGATCCTCTGTTCTTGTAACGTGTTTTGTTTTAACATTGGTCTGACATCTGAATGAACACTTTGTAAATAAATGGCTTGTTTTGGTCATAAAAAGTGACTATTAAAATACATCAAGTCATAAATTCAGTGTATATGTACAAGTAGGGATTTAAACCCAGGCCATTTGCAGCACAGTAACTTTTTAAACACACAAAGTCTACTAGGCCTCTTGTGATATAGTTTTTCTGACCCTATCAGTCAAATGCAGATTCGCCAGGTGTCGAAACGCTTCTGAGGGGACCAATGCTTTGAATCGCTTTGGTCACGTGACCTTTTGTTTCGAAACACTTTAGTCAAGTGACCTGGGTGTTTTGAAACACCTTAGTCATGTGACCTTGTGTTTCGGGTCATGCTTTTGTGCAGTGTTTCGAAACACTTGCGCTTCGGGATCTCGACACTATGTCAAAATGTAAGTTTCACATCAGCCATCCCTAGTACACACACACACAACACATACAGCGGGGAAAATAAGTATTTGACACATCAGCATTTTTATCAGTAAGGGGATTTCTAAGTGGGCTACTGACACAAAATTCCTACCAGATGTAGCCATCAAGCCAAATATTGAATTCATACAAAGAAATCAGAACATTTAAGTATACAAGTTGAGTCATAATAAATAAAGTGAAATGACACAGGGAATAAGTATTGAACACACTTTACTTAATACTTTGTAGAAAAGCCTTTGTTGGTGATCACAGCTTCTAGACGCCTCTTGTATGGAGAGACCAGTCGTCTGCATTGCTCAGGAGTGATTCTGGCCCATTCTTCCACACAAACGGTCTTTAAATCTTGAAGGTTCCTTGGGCCTCTTTTATGAACTTTGATCTTCAGTTCTCTCCATAGATTTTCTATGGGATTTAGGTCAGGTGATTGACTGGGCCATTCAAGCAACTTGATTTTCTTTCTTTGAAACCACTTCATTGTTTCCTTGGCCTTGTGTTTGGGATCATTGTCTTGCTGAAATGTCCACCCTCTTTTCATTTTCAGCTTTCTGGTAGATGGCAGCAGATTTTTATCCAGAATGTCCCGGTACATTTCTCCATTCATCCTACCTTCAATAATATATAGTCTGCCAGTACCCCTTGCTGAAAAGCAGCCCCAAACCAAGATGCTTCCACCCCCAAACTTAACTGTTGGTATAGTGTTCTTGGGGTGGTGGGCAGTGCCATTTCTTCTCCAAACATGATGTGTAGAATGACTGCCAAAAAGTTCAATTTTGCTTTCATCTGACCATACTATAGTTTCCCAATAATCCACAGGCTTCTCCAAATGCTGTTTCGCAAACTTTAACCGGGCCTCAACATGCTTTTTGTTCAGCAATGGAGTCTTGCGTGGTGAGCGTGCATGGATGCCATGGTGGTTCAGTGCATTGCTTATAGTTTTCTTTGAAACAATAGTACCCGCTGATGCGAGGTCTTCCTGAAGTTCTGCCCGAGTGGTTCTTGGCTCTTGGAGAACTCTCCTGATTATTCTTTGGACTCCTCGGACAGGGGTCTTACGTGGAGCACCTGATCGTGGCCGGTTTATGGTGAACTTATGCTTTTTCCATTTCCGGATAATAGCCCCCACAGTGCTCACAGGAACATTCAGCATTCT